>NW_027514409.1:0-165000 GCF_048772815.1 Callospermophilus lateralis
TCATTTCTGCATGGACCTTTGAAGTTCTCCGGAAGTTGAGGATCTCCTACATTCCTGTATTGTAAGACCAACTCTGTCCCTGCTCTTCTGTAAAGTTAGATTGAGGGAACAGTGTATGGTTACAGTTAATAACATGTTTGATTTGGGTTAGGATCATTCTGCTGGATGAATAATGGTATTGGGAACCTGCAATATTTATAAGATTATATAGGTGAAATATATGAATGAAAACAGAAATCTCGGTAACATTTGAAGCCCAGAAGGGCATTGGGTCCTTGATTGGGATACTTAGCTTTTAATTATGTTCTGCACAGATGTCTCAGATAAATCTATACACAATGGCATAAGATCTGATACCTTGGATGATTGAATGTTGAGGAGAACAACCATTCAAAGAGGGAGATTCGGTAGGATTAGGAAGATAGTTGGTAGGATTATAAAAAAGTGTGAGTATAGCATTTGGACAAGTAGTTCTTTAGCAATAGGTTTTCAGGTAGACAGAAAATGTAAATGTCAGCATATGTGAAGAGTTAGTCACAGTGATGAACTGGGGAAAATATGTAGGAAAGCAGATATCAATAGAGACATTAGGAAATCAGGCAAAGTATAAAGTGAGTGATAGCAAAAGACATTTTCAACAGGCTTGAGATTGAATATATAATCTTAGGAAGTAACAAATATGTAATCACCAATAGGATTGACATTTGAGAGCATTAGGCAACCTGGACATGGGTGATTTTCATAATCCATACTCACATTCCATTTAGGCTTTGGTACAATCGTAAGTGTGACTTTGCATTTTGTGGCCAGAATATTACTGTGATAAAACGTATATGTAGATCAGGTGACATGAGTATTTCTTGCACCATTTCTTGGAGCAATATTTTGAAGGGGTATAAATTAGTATTGGGGGTACATATAGGTGTACCATGTATGTATGAATATAGAGATAATGCATGAATAGACCATACTGCGAATAAATAATATAACTTGTTCCAACTTTAAATAATGGATTGAATTGATATCTGAAAATACACAGGAATCATATATTGATATATATACATTCATTCCAACCAGTAATACATCTAATGGTAATATTACGGTTGTGGTTTATCATAAAGAGTGTGTGAATTTTGCTTCAAAATTGATTATGGAAATCGAAAATAATGTGTTTGGAAAGAAGTCTCATGAAATGACCAGTCAAAAACAAGGAGGAATACATATGTTCTGAAGCAGGAAGTGATTGAATGTGTTACAAATTTCTTTAAATTTGTGAACTTGTGGATGAAATGTATATTCTATGATGTACAAAAACTGCAGAAATAGTAATGTACCAGTGTTTAATAAAAATGAACGTCAAAATACACATCATGTCCCATAGGAATCTACTTGCATTGATGTTAAAGTGGGTCAGCTACTGTAAAAATATAAGGATTTGTTTGCACCATTCACTGAAGTAACTTTTTAGTACTAGAAAACAAATATGTATTTCAGGTGGATGAATATTTTTAAAATAATCTTATGAAAAGTTTAATATAAAACCACATACATGAACAAGAATGAATTTAGGGAGTGTATAATAGGACACATATATTTTATATTTTGAAAAATCTAGAGAGTATATATATATATATATATATATATATATATATATATACACACACACACACACACACAAAACACACACAGAGACATTAAAAAGTAGCAATATATATGCCAATTAAAATTCATTGTGAAATATATATCATCCACAGATCCAAAAATATTAATTTTACTGAACATGGATTTATGTATAATGTTCTTGAACTAAGAAGCTCACTCATAGTCTGAATTTTCAGTTCCAAAAGTATTAATGAGGAGTGATCTCTTCTCACACTTTGTATCTGCCAAGTTAGCCACCTCTCAAGAATATACGTGTGATACCAGGTAGGATTCTATATGTGCGTATAAAAATACATGTGCTGAATAGGCTACAGAAAAATGGAGACAGGAATTCACAGATGTGTTAACTTTAAAAACACATGCAGAACTATTTCAACAAAAAATTGACAAGATTTATAACTCCTACCCTATATCATGCAAAAGGCAAGACCAACTATACACCATGCCTCTTCTGAAGTGCTAGTATTTCTATTCTGTTTCGGTTATTTTTCTCCATCATATTAGAATTAATAGTCAGAGTCTAGTAGGGTATGGGTTAGTGTCAAGGATTCAGTATTTCGAATGGAAAATTGAACAATGAATCCAATGTGTATGTAAATATGTGCTACACAAAATTATTCCCACTCTCAACCAGAACAATGCCTTGACAATCCCTTCACCCCAAGTAAGACACAATTAGAGGAGAAGATTTAGAAAATCTGTGAATAAATTTGTGGAATGCAATATGTTCAGGAGCTCACAACCTTGGAAGTGGTAGAGTAGTTTCCAAAAGTATGGGACAGGGTAAAAACTCCACAAACATGGAGGTCTGCTGGCCTAGAGACTTCTTGAGAAACTGCCTGTGAGGTTGGGCACTTGAAAAATATGTTGTTGTCAAGAGCTTTAGCTTCCTTTCTAGGGAGACCATAAAAGCTTGGTCTGCATCTATGAGACCTGGAGGACATGGTTTCTTATTTCCCAATGTACATGAGGCAGCAGTGCTGAATTCTCTTTTTAGATATACTGTGGCCACTGGGGGCTAAATGTGTGCCGGTGTGCACTGTGAAGGCATATGGTCATCTTCCATTTTCGTGGTGTTTCTTCCTGCTGCACTGAGAGTTTGGCATTTGCTTCACAAAATACAAGGAGTTCAACTGGGTCACAATGCAAGAGGAAGTTCTGTCATGTATGGTGGGTCAGGTTTTGCAGGAGGATACAAGAACCAGGATCCTATCCCACATATCTTGCCCCCTTGACCATAGCAACCTGATTCTGAACAATGTCCTGAAACCTCTCCATATAACAACTTGCCTTTACATGGAAGGTTCTGCTGGCTGCACCATGTCAGTCACAAGCCATTTGGAAGCCAATGGAAGATCCACATGGCCCCACCACAGATGTTTTATCACATACCTGCCCACCACTGCTCTAACCTACTACTCAACAAAGTCCAACTTACTGGCATCTCTGTTCTACACCATTTACATGAAACCCAGTCAATCAAGGCACTGTCTGGTATATTCATGATCAGCAACAGGACATCAAAAGGTTTTCCAGTGCCACCTGGTGATGGGAAATTCAAAAATTTCATGGTATTTATCTAGCCATTTTTCAAGGATGAAGTTGGAGGCACTGTGAGTTTCAATTCTTTCAGGAACCATTAAATGGTTAGGAAGCTCATTTCAATGAAATCTCTGGAGAACACTCACAGGTAAGGCTTCCCAAAGAGTTTCCAAAAGATCATATGATGTTATGCCCATTTAGGTCTACAATGTGAGGTCCATATGAGTTTTGACTCTCAACTATGGGTGCCAAGTCTTTCAGAATAAAATTTGTGGTATCCTGGCTGAGAGGCTCAGTGCTCTGTGGAAAGCCACCCTGGGCCTAGAACTCAGTTTCCAAGGGCAACGCTCATGCCTGGCTTCCTAAAATCTCAACACTATTTATGGCAATACTTCTCTGAGGTCAGTTCCAGAACTCAGACTCTAAGGGAGTCACATCAGAGTTCAAGAACATGTGGACCGAATCATCTCTTCCAACCGCCACCCAAATGACCACAATTTAAACCAAAACACTCCAACGTGGCGCTCATCTTCTTCCATATAGACACTCACAATAACCTATGGCTGGAGTTTTCCATGAGGGGCACACCCCAAGACCGTGTCCAAAATAAGCTCTCTTGCACCTAATTTGCCTAAATTCAGGGTGGCCTGGACACCCTTCTTGTGAACCAGGAGAGATTAAGTAGGCCTCCCGTTAATACTGCTCCGCTTCTTCAATTTGAGGCCAAATGACTGTGGGGTTTGGATTCTTTATGTGAATTGGAGTCTTGAGAAAACCCAAGCAAATATGGGATAGCCTCTGCAGGGCTTTGGAGAACTCATTTGACCCAAAGGATCCCTAATCTGACTTGATGGAGGTCAGGAAAGTTACAGAGGAAGGCGAGAGACTTCATCCACAAGGACTGCTCTTTTGGCCATTTTGTTTTTGGATGTAAACATGGGATCTTTCTTTAGATCCATCAGGAGCTGAGAATCTAAGTCACAGCTTCAGACAGGGTAAATAGGCTGATTCAGACACATCCTTTCCAAAGCAATTAAGCAAAGAGCCACAGGTAATGCCCATTCATTTCCATTTGAAAACTGTTTTCTTCAGGCTTCAAAAAGTTGTGGACTGAGGAAAAGACCTTCCTGACATTCAGGGCAACAGAAGAATAGGTAAACAAAAGGCCCCAAGCAGGGTTTCTCCACTGAGACTTTCCTGGTCACACTGATATCTGAGTTTTCTGAGATGCTCACCAGTCCCTTCAGTACATGGTCATGTCACAGAGCTTCGAGGTTGTGCATATCTTAAACAGAAAACCATGAACCTATTCTGGAGAGTGGCCAGAATTCAGCAATAAAACAGGAACTAAGGAAGATAGCAGGTGTTGCACATCAATAAGGCAAGCTGCAGTCCATTCATAAATAGGGCAGGATGAATGCTGTGAAGCTTTCTACTAGACAGGACATATTCATTGATGCATTCTCTTTTCTAATGTCTACAACCACGGGCACAGTGGCATACACAGACATAGAAATTCTCGCCTTGTCAAACGACTTACAAGAAACAGTTCACTCCAAACAAAACAAACTGCCTTTCATACCTATTCTCAGAACATGAGACAAAACCACAAACCCACACCCACACAACAAAGGCAGCTCCTTTCCCCAAGTAGGTCTGTGACTATCCGGAGTGTCCTCTGACTGGTGGGCCTTACTATGTTCCCTGGAAATAGCCTGTTCTGTCTCAAATCTGGTCTTTTTGCCAACTCTGTGAAGTTGTCAGGAGCCAGCGGTGAGCCACTGCCTGCTTTCTCAGGAAAGGCCCCTCTTCAAAGCTTTCCTTGCATTTGGCCATCCTTACATCAGTAGGTCCCAAGAAAGACTGAGTCTGTCCTTGATAAATCAAAATAAGTTTGACCACTGGGACTGGGACTGGGACTGGCTCTGGGTGCCTGGCTTCCTGGATTCCAAGTTCAGAGAGTTCCATCACCAAGGAAGTTAGGTGTGGTCACTCCCTTTTGGAACTGAATGAGGTCACTGCCTTGGCAACAACTTTGTCTTAACAGTTGCTTCCAAGGTTACCATGAGAAGGAGGCTGCTCCTACTTCCTGTGACACTTTCACAGGTCAGAGTGGTATGTCAACCATAGGCATGCAGGAGCAGCTCTCAACACATGCCTGCTTTGGTCCACCTTCTCTACATTAAGAAGAGAGTGGCTGATTCAGACACATCCCTTCATCCTGAGCAGGTTGTTTGCCATGGAAGACTTTTGCTCTCTCAGGTCCTTCGTACTTGCCTACATCTTCTCCAGGGATCATTTCTGCGTGGACCTTTGAGGTTTTCAGCAGGTGGAAGATCCTCTATAATTCTGTATTTTAATACCAATTCTGTCCCTGCTCTTCTGTAAAATTAGATTGAGAGAACAGTGTATGGTTAGGATTAATTACAGGTTCGATTTGATTTAGAAAGGAAACTACACGGTTGAGCAAACAGGGTCCTACAGTTAGCAATAATATGAGGATTTTTAATGGACCGGCCATGGCAGATAAAAGCGTAGTTAATCAGGTCACTATGTGAACCAAGACTCAAACCTCCCTTTTGGGGCCTCTGTCTCTCTTTGACGCTCTTCAAGTCGTTTTCTTAATTTACTCATAGATTCTTTTACAACTCCAGTATTGTCGGCATAAAAACAACATTCTTCCCTCAATGCAAGCAAAAAGGCACCTTTCTCTCATAAAGAGGAGGTCCAACACTCGCCTGCTTTATAAAACAACTTCAGAAAGAGAGAGGTTAAAATTCCTGTAAAGCTGTGATGTCGGTTTTTAATGTCTTTAAACTTTGGCATATTTCTGCTTCTAATTGTGTCTTTGTTGTGTCTCATGGACTAGCCCACCCCTTCAGCAACTATTATTTCTAATAGGATGGCTAAAGTGAGGGATACAGTTTCCCAGTGGAACCGGGTTGTATGCCCCCCTATTTGATCTTTAAATGAACCTAAGTCATGATAGAGAACTCTGGAAAACATCTGCATCATTACATAATTAATCACATATATTGACCATTTTATGAAAACATAAATAATGTTAAAGTGTATAGAATTATACTGTTGTAGGGACGGACAAGGAAAGGGACCTAAGATAGCACCAACCACAGGAAAACAGTCTTATTTGGTTGTATCCGGATTTAGAGGGCATCGCTTCTGTTGTAATCAATTAATCCCCTGAACCCCAAGTTTCGGTAGTTTTAGAATTTGTACCCAACATGTAAGGGAAGTGGCTCAGAAGTTCACAGTCTGTAGAAATTCACAGAAATCAGTTTTTGTTTCTGTTTTTGTTCCTCTGTTCTGGGCAAGTTAACTTTTCAAAGACACCTTGGAAAGGGAGAGCTTTTTTGTCTCTTTTTTTTCTCCCTGCCAGCTGTCACCATGAAGCCCAATTGGTAACTTTTTTATCTTAGAAATCTAGCCATCTCTGTGAAGCCCCAGCTCAAGGCCAGAGGCCTTGTTCACATATTTTGTGAAAATCTAGTAAGGCGGTGTCAAGCTTAGGGGTGGTGATTTTTCCAGCCAGTGGCCAAGTAGAACAGGGCAACACGAAAAGTGGAAGTTTATCTACATTGAACTCTTTCAGAGGGACTCTTTTGCTGAAAGACCTAATATAAGCCTCGGTGAAGACTTCTGGAGAAGGTTATTTAAGACATATCTATGGACCTGGTACAGAGGGGGAAGACGGGGAAGGCGAGGCTGAGTGCAGCTCCGTGGATCTGAGAATGAGGAAGATGAGATGTAAAAGAATAATGGAAAAGGGGTTTGGGATTTTCCTAGAACAAAACTTGAGCAGTAGAACAGGTAGAGCAGAGGTGAAGATGGGAGTGAGTATTCCAAAAAGCCTGTGAGGGACTTTAAATTCTTAGTAACCTGTTTTCAGTGATGACAAAGCAACTTTAAAGGCTATTTTTATTACATCTTGGATAGGGGTCTGAGGGCTCTTCTCAGCTGGTTTGAGCTTTGGTTTAGCTTCTTAGAGGACTTGGTGGGACCTAGTGCAGGCACAGACAGAAAAAGAGAGGAATGAGTGAGTGGAGGGGTACCTCGGTACCTGCTACCTCAGCAAGGGGGCAATGGTCTGAGAACTGGCGGAGGTTTGGGTTTTTGATGTAGTAATTGGAGGGAAGAAATCAGGTTGCTGAGGTGGGAGTGACAGCAGAGAGTCTAGAGCAGAAGGCTGAGGGTGAGGAACTATTGGAGAAGCATAGTACAGGATGTGAGTGAAGGAGGGAAAAGGATTCCACATAGGGGAATTTTCCCCTTTTGAGCACTTGCCGAAGTTAAAAATGTCATGCAGAATTTGAGGATCTAGAGAACCCTCTGGGGGCCATAGTTTTTGGTTGTCTAATTGGTTATATGGCCAATGCTGTGTACTGAATTTGATGAGGAGTTTGGGTTCCACCAGGCAGCCCCTGTATGCTCACATCCCCATGAATTACACAAGAAGTTGGCTTTCCCCCCACACAGCCATGGCTGTTTGTGGCTTTGATAGTCCGCCGGGCATATATAGTAATCTAGGCTAACCAACCTGAATCTGGCTCGCGTTTCCGTGCATCCATAATGTTTGTTTCAATTATCTATGGTATGGAAGGGATTTAATGGAACTTTAGTGGGATCCTCTTCATTGGGGTTATCTCAATAGAAAAGACCTATACCAAGCTGAAAAATGTCTGGGTGGAGAGATAGCCACCAGGTCCCTAAGGGGGCTGTATGCGAGATAGACCATACTTCTTGTCTAGTAGGATTTCAGATCAGCCTTCACTGCTGAACAGGCTGATGAGGGTTAGGAGTACTGGTGGCCAAGGGGAGAGTCTATAGTCTTGTCCACATAGCGAATACGAAATTTGAAATGGTTACCAGTTTTTTCCAGTTTCCAACCAGAGTCTGGACACAGCGAAGGCTTGAGATGAGAGGCATGGATCCAAAAAGTGATTCTGTCTACTTTTACCGCTGTAGGTGTTATAAGTAGCACCTGGTATGTTCCTTTCCAGCGGGGTTCTAGGGATAACACCTGATGTTGTCTTATGTTGACGAAGTCTCTTACTTGATATTGATGTGGAATCCCCTCGTCCCCAGGTTGGTAGGCAGTGGCCAGCTGTTTCCACAGTTATCACTGAGTTCTTCCAATGGCTTTAAGTCTGTCAAGCAAGGGGTGTGTAAGGGATTGTTAGGCCTTAGAGTTGGGGATTAGGTCCCTTACTGGATGATGGGCATCATAGAGAATTTCATAGGGGGTGAGGTTACACAAAGAAACTGAGGGAGTATTTCTCGCATGAAACAGTGCATAAGGCAGGAGCATAGTCCAATCTTTTATGCCGGTCTCTAAGCTTAATTTTGTTAACGTCTGTTTAATGGTTCTATTTATTTTTTCTACCTCTCCTGAGCTCTGGGGTATATAAGCATAATGTAACTTACAATTAATCCACACCTGACTTACCTGGGCCATGAACACAAGTCCATTATTAGACCCTATTATCTTAGACAGACCGTATCTTGGAAAAATATCTTCCAGGATCTTCTTGAGAACCATTTGCGCCGTTTTTTTTTTTTTTTTTTTTCTGTGTGTGTGTGTGTGTGTGTGTGTGTGTGTGTGTGTGTGTAAGGCTTCAATCCATCCTGAGAATGTATCCACAAAGACTAGGAAATATTTAAGTCCATACCTTGCTGGCTTAATTTCAGTAATGTCCACTTCCCAGAATTGTCCTGGTCTGGTTCCTCGTAGGTGCTTTCGTCTAAGAAACTTGGAAGGGTAAGCATTAAACAATTGACTGACCCGACAGGCTTTTGTTACCAGTTCAATTATTTCCTTTCGCTGTGAGTCAGTTAGTGGAAAACTCTGTTCTTAATCCTACAGGAATGCCTGCAGTTTCTTTGAACCAAGGTGAGTGAGTTGATGTACATTTTTAACGTAGTGTAGGGCTTTCTGTAATTGCAGGCTGAGCTCAGTAAAGTTGAGGCGTTCAATGTCAGTGTCCTTAGATGTTATCTAAAACTTCCTGGTACTTAGGGGTCCATTGGAATTGGGCATCTCCCTTTAACAGCGGGTATAAAGGAGCAGCTAAGGACTCAAACCCATTTATCCATAACCTGCAAAACCCAGCAATCCCAAGAAACTCTTAGTTGTCTGCTGTAAGATGGGGTTGGTATCTGCTCAATGGTTTGTTTTCTGGGCTCAGTGAGCCATCGTTTACCGCCCCTAAGGAAATACTCGAGGAAGATTACTTCTTGCTGGCAAATTGGGCAATTTTAGCCGAAGCTCTATACCCGAGTTGAGCAAGCTCGGATAATAGTGCTTGGGTCCCAGTTCACAGTTTTCCTTGGTGTTGGATGCCAGTAGCAGGTGATCCACATATTGAAGCTGGGTGAATTCGGGGTGTGTAGTTCAGAAATTGTTGAGATCTCTGTGAAGGGCTTCATCAAAGAGAGTGGGGGAGTTTTTGAACCCCTCTGCGAGTCTAGTCCAAGTTAGTTGACTAGACTTTCCGGTTTCTGGGTCTACCACCCAAAAGCAAACAGCAACTGAATATCTTTATGCAGAGGTAAGCAAAAGAAAGCTTGTTTTAAGTCCAGAACAGTATACCATTTCTGCTCAGGGTTCAGAGTGCAAAGCAGATTGAACAGATTAGGTACCGTGGGGTAAATGTCCTGCACTCTGTTGTTGATCTCTCTTAGGTCTTTAACAGGGTGATAGTCCCTGGTTCCTGGCTTTTTCTTCTAATAGCAGGGGAGTGTTCCAGGCCAATTGACAGGGCATTAGGACCCCTAAGGCCAGATATTTCTGAATATAGGGCCTTATCCCATCTTTAGCTTTTTATGCTTAGAAGATATTATTTGACATTGATTGGGGATGCTGAGGTTTTTAACTCCACTGTTATTGGAGGTTGTTTCACGGCCAGGCCTAACACAGCAGTTTTTGCCCAGGCATCTCGGTAATCTGTTATCCATTTCTGGGGTAGCTTGCCTGTTTGATCAGTCTTGGGGGGTGTGAAGAGTGGATGTTCATCTTCTACTAATATAGTTAAAGCCGTGACTATAGGAGTTTTTACTGAAGGATTTAGAAATTTTATTTGGGGGCCTTCAGGGTTAAAAGTTATTTTGGCCCAGAGCTTGGTGAGCAGATCTCTGCCCATCAATGGGTGCGGGCATTCTGGGATTACTAGGAAGGAGTGATGGATTTTTCCTTTCCCCAGGTCCATGGTCCTCTTAGTAGTCTAAGCCCGATATTTACTGCCATTAGCCCTTTGAACTACAGACCTTTTATTTGATAGACGGCCCAATGGGGCCTTAAGGGCTGAGTATACTGCTCCTGTATTCACTTCAAAGTTTACTGGGGTCCCCTACACTTCAAATCTTACCCTGAGCTAGGGGAAAGAATCTGAGCCCCAACTTTCTTAGTCATCCCCCTGAGTCACAATGGCTGGCTGGCATGTCTGTCTCTTTATAGGGCACTCTTTGGCCCAGTGTCCTTTTTTTTTTTACAGTAGGCACATTGATCTGAGGCCAGGGGTGGCCTGTGGCACGGGCCCAGGTAAATCTTCCTGTCACCTTATGTCTTAATTTCTGGCCTCTTTCTTGTTGTGACCAGGATCTTAGTCAATGCCTTAGTCTTTCTTTTGCTTCTCTCATCCTCCCTCTGCTCCCTTTCTTTTTCCCTGTTTCTCTCTTATAGTATACTTTTTTGGCTTCTCTGACTAAATCTCTCTTTTAACTTTTTTTTTTTAATATCCATGGCAGCTTCAACAATTAAGGCCATCGTGACAGATGCCTTTTGATCTGCTGCCTGAGGATCGAAAGGAGTATATCTCTTATATGCCTCCATAATTCTCTCTAGAAACATAGAGGAAGATTCATCAGGTCTTTAAATAATTTCTCTTACCATGGCCAAATTAGTTGGTCACCTAGCGGCCCCTTGGATACCCGCAATTAGAGCCTGGCAATAATTGGACAGATGCTCCCTATCTTCAAAGGTGTTGGGGTCCCAGTTGGGTTGGTTAAAGGGGAAGGCAGCTTTTATTATGTTGGGAAGTTGTGTTGGTCGCCCATCAGGTCCGAGGATATTTTTTCTAGCTTCCAGGAGGTTTTTCTCTCATTCCTCTGTCATGAAGAGAGTCCCTAGGAGTTGTTGGCAGTCATTCCAAGTAGGCAGGTGTGAAAACGTTGGCGAGTCCTCTGAGTTTTTTTAGCCGGGCCAGCTTCCTCCAGGGAAGGAGGCGCTGTGTGTTTCATGGGACAGTCATCTGGAGGGCGCTGGGCCATTCTGGCTTCCTCGAATGGTGGAGAGGCTGAGTCAGCAGCAGGGGAATTACTTACAGGGTTTTGGGGGTTGGGGGACAAGGGCAGAGGATAAGGATGAGTAGAGTCTTGAGACTCAGGGAGAACAGAGGGTGGAGGTTGAGGAACAGAGAGTTTGAGAGATAGAATCATAGGGGAAGGAGTAGGAGTGGGTGCAGGGACAAGGAAAGGCTTCACCCATGGAGGAGGAGATTTGCAGAGGTCCTGACAAGTTAAGATATATGGCTATTGATCTGGATGTCTATGTGGCCCCGGCTGAAAGACAATATCTCAGACTTTTCAAATTAGTGCGAAGTAGAAACATCTTTCTAGAGGCCATCCGACTACAAAGGTGGGTTATTCTGAGACACAGAATCTGCCAGGTCTGGTGTTTTAATGAAAAAGAAAGATTCTGAGCCCTTAAGCAGACTTTGGTCCAGTGATTAAGGGTCAGGGACAGAGGCATTGAAGTGCTCTGTCCCATAATGAAATATACACAGAAAAGACAAGACAATAAAGACAGGCAATGGACGTCCAATACTGAGACCAGGACTGAGTAGCCGGCAAAACCTGATGGGCTGGCAATTCCGAATCTGAAAGAAAATATCACTGAGTCGAGGAGACTATGGTTCCTCGATTTCCTGAGTCCATCCCCCAGGGACATGGCCTGTGGCTCTGTGACATGTGTGTCAGCCACCGTGGGAGAGAGCTCACGCTCTTTACCAATAGCCATTTTGTCAAACCCTAACCTGAATCCTGAAACCAGAAAGAGGGGCCTTATTTACCCCCAGAGCATCCCGTTGGGGGTCTTTCATCTGCAGCTGCCGGATCTCGCTGGGGCCACCAGAAGTAAAGGTCGGGTGAGCATCGATGAAAGAGACCACCAAGAGACTGTCTAATGCAACAGCAAAGGGTTTATTGGGAGTCCGGCATGCAAGGGCTCAGAGCTCGCTTGAATAGAGCAGAGAGCCCTGAGAACAGCTTAAGAAGTGCTTATATATTTTCCTTGGAGAGGGCAGGGAGGGAAGTTTATTGATGGGTAAGGGCGAGTGGGCGGTTTGCGTGCAAATGGTTGATGGAGTCCATTCTGCAGTTTGGCAGTTGGGGGCAGCACATTCTGGGAACAAGAAGAGCAAACAGTTCTCAAGATTTCAACAGTGTTTTATTAAGCATACAGAAAAACAGGAAGTGACAAGTATCTATTTTATTAACCTTTCAATATAAGTATGAAAACAGAAATCTAGGTTAGATTTGAAGCCCAGAAGTTCATTTGGCCCTTGATTGGTATACTTAGCTTTGAATTACGTTCCGTAGAGATGTCCCAGAAATATGGATATACAATGACACAGGACCTTGTACCTTCTCAGAGGTCAGTTCCAAAACACAGTCTCTAAGGGGAATCACACCAAAGTTCAAGACAAGATGGACTCAATTATCTCTACCAACCACCACACAAATGACCACAATTAAAACCAAAACACTCCCAAATGGCACTCATGTTCTTCCAAATAGACACTCATCATAACTTCTGGCAGGAGGATTCCATGAGAGGCGCAGCACAAGACAGTGTCCCAAATAATCTCCCTTTCCCCTCATTTGCCAAAAGTCAGAGTGGCCTGGACACCCTTCCTGTGAACCAGGAGTGATCAAATATGCCTGCCATTAATACAGCTCTGTTCTTCAATTTGAGGCCTACTGACGGTGGGGTTTAGATTCTTTATTTGAATTGGATTCATAAGAAAACCCAAGAACCTATGGGCTAGCATCTGCAAGGCTATTATGAACTCAATTGACCCAATGGATCCCTTTTCTCACTTGATTGAGGTCAGGAACCTTACAGAGGAATGCGAGAGACTTCATCAACAATGACTGATTTTTTGGCCATTTTGATTTTGGATCCACACATGGGATCTTTCTTTAGATCCATCAGGTGCTGATAATCTAAGCCACAGGCTCACACAGAGCCAAGAGGCTGACTCAGACACATCCCTTTACAATGCATTTAAGCAAAGAACCACAGGTGATGCCCATTCATTTCCGTTTGAAAACTGTTTTCTTCAGGCTTCACAAAAGCGTGGCCTGAGGCAAAGACCTTCCTGACATTCAGGGCAACAGAACAATAGGTAATCAAAAGGCCCTTCACAGGGTTTCTCTACTGAGACTTTCTGGGTCACAGTGATATCTGACTTTTCTGAGATGCTTGCCATTCTCTTCAGCTATCCAGTACATGTCCATGTCACAGTGCTTGGAGGTGGTACATATCGTGGATGCAAATGCATGAACCTATTCTGGAGAGTGGCTAGATTTCAGGAAGAAAACAGGAACTTAGGAAAATAGCAGGTGTTGCCCATCGATAAGGCAAGCCCTAGTGCATTCATAAATTGGGCAGTATGAATGCTGGGAAGCTTTCTACTTGACAGGAAACATCCATTGATGCATTCTCTTTTCTAATGTCTACAAGCACGGACACAGTGGGATACACAGACATAGAAACACTCGCCTTGTGAAACAACTTACTAGAAACAGTTCACTCCAAACCAACCAAACCGACTTTCCTGCCTATTCTCAGAACATGAGACAAAAACCACAAACACACATCCACACCCACAAAGGCACCTCCTTCCCCAAGTAGGTCTCTCACTCTCCAGAGTATCCTCTTACTGCTGGGCCATACTATGTTCCCCCGATATGGCGTTTCCTGTCTCAGATCTGGTCTCCTTGTCCAACTCTGTGAAGTGGTCAGGAGCCAGCTGTGAGCCACTACCTACTTTTTCAGGAAAGGCCCCTCTTCAGAGAACTCCTGGCATTTGGCCATCCTCACATCAGTAGGTACCAAGAAAGACTGACTCTGTCCTTGCTAAATCGAAGCAAGTGAGACACTGGGACTGGGACTGAGACTGACACTGTGTGCCTGGCTTCCTGGATCCCAAGTTCAGAGAGTTCCATTACCAAGGGATTGAAGTGAGGTCACATCCTTCAGGAACTGAATGAGGTCACTGCCTTGGCAACCACTTTGTCCAAACAGTTGCTTTCAAGCGTACCATGAGAAGGAGGCTTACCCTATTTTCTGTGGCACTTTCACAAATTAGAATGGTATATCAACCATAGGCATCAAGGAACCGCTCTCCACACAGGCCTGATTTGGTCCATCTTCTTTATATTTGGAAGAGAGCCTTTAGTCCAGGGAGCACTGCAGTGAACCTCTGCACTAAAACTATTAGCAAGCACCTGATGGAGGACGCCTCCATAGGTAAGTGGCTCCTTTATAACATCTGATATCTGGTTAAGGGAGATCTCTTCTGATGACAGAGATGTGGCACGGGGAGGCTCACATATACTTCTGTCCAGGACAGTAACGAGAATCTTTCTGTCCTCTGTTCTGTTCTGTAGGGAAATCCTCTGGAACTGTAGAGAGGTGCCGACGGGCACGCATGCGCTCCTACCCTGGAGCTTTAGCAAGATGTTGCACTCTTGCCCTGTTTCTGTGTTTAGGCGCTGGGTTTCTGTTTTTTTGTGTTCTGTGTTCTATTTTTTGGTTTTTTGTTTGTTTGTTTTTGTTCGTTTTGTTGTGTGATTTTGGTGGTAAAAACTTAAGTATATTGGACATGAATATCAGAAATAAAGAGATTAAGCCTGACACCCCTTTGGACTGTGTTTTAAGGAACTGCAATGAACTTTATCCCCCATTGTAAAGCAGGATGATAGAAGCCCCTAGCTGGCTGCCTGGAGCACACCCATTGCAGAGGGCTATGCCTGCTGGGGACCTAAGAACTGAGTATCTCCCAGGTTAACAAGTGAAACTCCTTTAAAACCCCTTGCCCCTCCAGATAAAGAGAGTCACAACTTTGGCAGAGTCCCCTGTGTTTCTCCTTTGTTAGCCAAGCAATAAAACTCCTTTTTTCTTTTTCTCAAAACCCAGTCCTCATTATTAAATTTGTATTAATTGGCTTCAAGGTCAGGAACCAAACTTTAAGTTACAAATCTTGTACCCACCCTCCGCCCGTGAACTTTGTGAGAGCTATCTACTGAAATGTTAGGAGATAGAGCATGCTTGATGTGGAACTGAATCAGATGAGCTAATCCTGTATGTAAAAGGGGAAACTGAGGGACTCCCAGCAGCTGCCAAAGCCCTGTTGATTCAGGGAATTACCTCCTTCCTTCCCTGCACTGTAAGGATTATGCCACCTCTGTCTTGTTAAAAAAAGAGAAAAAGAAAAAGGTGACACTAAATGCAGTAAAGTCACCATGGAGACACTTTATTTTACATTTCAGGTTGCCCTTCTGTGAAAACATCTGGTCCCCTTGTGGGGACATCTATGGTGCCACTGCTGTAGGAGATTTTTCTCTTATCTGCTCTGGTTTAAAGGGTTCTGTCTGACAGCCATAGTCTGGACATCCTTTCTGTCTGTACTGTGTCTTAGTTTCTGGCCCTTTAAGGCATCTGCAATAATGTGTTGATATTATAAATTGTTTTTGGGGAATGATCTTAGCTGAAGGTGTGTCTAAATGATGATGTTTTATTTTAACAATCTGGTAACTGAATGGGTTTTTGAAGCATTGCACAATCTTGGAGTAAAAAGTCGGGTTTAGGTAATTGTTTAGTTTATGATTTCAGATAATTCATGCCAGAGAACTTAAATACTTAGGATGGATAACTGAAGAACTCTACTTCCAAGTTGGCAAGAAACTTCCCAATCATACGGTCTTTTTTTTTTTTTTTTCACCAATTTTGAATTGGGTAGCCTGGGAAAATGTCACTGTGTGTACCAGTGCATTAATTTGGACATAAATAGTAAATCATAGTATGGTGTCTGTTGACAAAACAAGATGTAAAGATATAAAATTTTGTGAATTATATCTTAAACTTGTATCATAATTTTCAACATCTGAACCTGAAAATTATGGTTAAAATGCCTTAGTTCTGAGATGTCTGTTCAGAATAGCAGTTTTTTTGCTGCTCCTTCCAGACCTCAGCCATGACTTATGTTGAAATGCAAATGAAAGAAGCCTGCAAGCTTTGTAGGAGAGTGATTTGAGGTCTAAGGGAAAAAAAAGGTAAATTGTATGTTATTTACTAATTACTGGCAAGTCATTTTTTCTAGGACTCTTATTTTTTTTCTTAGATACTTTATGTTTTTTGACCTCATGATTTTGAGCATACAGACCTAGGTTAATGTTTTTCTGATCAGTTCTATCTTTGACCAACTGTGGACTTTTTGAAACATTGCAATAAAGATTTCAACTATGAAAAGCTACAAGGCCTTTACTATTATTTTGTGTGCAGAAATTGTTATGTGTTGTATGTCTATATATACATATGTCCGTATATCATATATGTGATACACAAATTAACATATATAAGTAGCGCTCATAAAAAAATAGCGCTCGTAAAAACAAATTTTAAAAAAGTGGATCCACAGATCTTTAATTCACGTGATTTAAATGTTTCAATTTAAATTGGATAAAGAGATAAAAACAAATGTCTTTAAATTTAAGCTTACAAAGTTTTCTAGGTGTTCAAACATCTAACAAAATATTAACATCTACAAAATGTCTAATATGCCTTGGCTCTAGTACCTTTCCTTCAACATAAAAATGGTTTACACTGTTCAATACATTTCTCTGACTTTTTGATAAATAAGTAAAGTAAATTTGATATGGGATTACTCATTCATGAGTACTTTTGTTAGATATCTGATTGATTTACTAAGATCTGTATTTTTTTTAGTAAACATTGTATAAGATTGTAAAAATCAGTCATGTGTTAATGAGACAAAAATTTCTTAAAACATAAGTTTACCCATAACATTGAGTTTATTAAGATTTATGTTTTCTAGAGCAAGCAACCATAAAAATTAAACAACTGATTAAATAAAAACTGTTATTTTAGAGCACTGTACTGCCATTTCTTTAAAAGCCAAACTTGATTAATGTAGAAACATAAATGTAATTGTTATGCTATTAATGTTTTCATATCTTACAGGTATGCAAGTCTGTAAGGTAGAAACGTTTAAAGAGTATTATATCAAGCTGGTGCTCTGAAGTTGTGTGGTAAAAAATATATTGTGGATTTATTTACCTGCTATCAATAAGATATGTAAATTTTTATGTTACTTTTTACATTGGGGAACAATTTAAATGTATTTTTAAGTTAATTAGAGCCTAATCTTTGTAAAGGTTAAAAACTTTCAGCCTTTCTTTAATTCATGTTTTAAATGTGATATCATATCGTGTTAGCTAATGTTCATGTGACCTCAAAAAATTTATTTAAACATTGTCAAATGATATTTAAAAATAAAGATCAGCTTTAGAACTAAAATAGTTAAGATTTACAAAGAGCCCTGCCTTACCTGAGATAAGGCTGTGTGTCCAATCTTACTACATGTGAGAATGACTATGAAACCATTAGGTCAGATAATATTTCTTTAAAGTTATGTTAAAAAGTTTTTTTATTGTCAATATTCCTAGGATCTCAAACAGGGGATATAATGTATAATTCAGCCAAAAAATTCAGGGAAGATATTACACGAACTAAGTATTTTTACTTTTGTTAATTTTAGTTTGAAATTTTCTTATAAGTGATCTAAAGATTCCCTGTTAGTGTTTTACAAATGTGTTGCTTTAAGAACACAACATGGGTTTATTCAAGATAATAAGTCGTCAACTACAATACAGACAGAATAATACAGATCCCAATTAATAAAAAGGTAATTATAAAGTTATAGACATTAAAGCCCAGTACTCTTAATGTAAGGCTGTTAAAATTTATTTGCTGGATGTTTAAGATTAGGATTTAAAATGAATGTTAAATGAAAAGGGCCAAGAAAACCAATATTTGGCTCTTGCCCTCTGAATCAGTCTGAATCCAGGGAACAGGGGAATTCTCTAAAGAGCTTTGCAACTCTGAGCCACATAACCTCCTGATCAGGGAGATTAATGAGACCACTGGAGAACAGAAAGCCAATCAGTGCATTTGTTACAAAGAGGAGAGTCATCATAGAAAGGAGACATCCATGATGCTTCTGAGGGAAGCCAAATGGTCAAGCAAGACCTGGACCCACATAGCGCAAATGGCACTAGCAGAACTGAGAATCTCTTCTCAAGTTTCCCCAGAATTGATTCCCACAAAAGCTCAGTTGACTGTTAACAATAGATATGAACAAAAGTCAGTTTGACTGCTTCATCTTAATCACTTAGCAAAGACAGTTAAGACCAAAATACAGCCACTCCTGGGCATTTTAAATAATAATAATAATAATAATAATAATAAAATTTTAAGGTATGCACTTTATCTTATCCTCCCAAAATAAGTAAGACTGGAGGCTACAAAGAAGGATTCTCACACAGGAATGCCTAATACTTATAAAAAGAGACTATCAAGAAGAGCTGCCACAGGCAGAAGTTTTCAGTTTAAGACCTACAGATATTCCTAACCTACACAGGTAGGCTTGGTGTTTGCTAGTACGATTATCCAGCCCTGAGTAACAGAATTAAAGGTTTCTCTATTAGACGCAGAGGTCATACTAGTAAAAGGATTTTTACAAGATCAGATGACATTAAATTATTAAACTGTGTCTTATTGGGAGGGCCAACTGTAACACTTAAAGTTAAATATTAAGTTGACAGTCCTGATAATTGGGGATATTAAAGACTGGTGAGGGAATTTCTATACAGTGACATGTTCCAGCTGCTGCAAAATTTATTCAGTACTCATGGTTTTTGTTTCACTCATAGAAGAATCCATTCACAGATGACTTTACAACCTGTTCTTCCCCAACCTGACTTCAAACCGAACTGACTTCTAAAGGGCAACTCATGTCTCTCAACTGACTTCTAATAGGCAACTCATGTCCCTCACGACGAGCCCACTCACGTCACCCTGTCTCAGGACAGAAGAAGAAAAAATTAGTGATGCCACTCTTTTTACAACAATGGAGAGAAAGATAAATAGACTATCAATATAAATAATTAATTAAGTCAGGAAAAATCAGGGAGATCGGTTTTGGGTGAGTTGTAAAAATTTGGAGACTCTTATCTGAGGGATTAAAATTTCCTCAGTGTTCTTCCCATAATCTATCAAAGATTTGAAAGGGACACAGAGAAAAGGGGGAAATTGTAGACCCAACCTGATCTTTTATTAAAATTGGGAGCCATCATGCCACAAAGCCATGAAAAGATAATTTTGGCTTTTCCATAAATTACTTCAAATTCTGAACCTGCTTGGAATGCCTGCCCACGCCTTGAACTCACGCATGCCCAGCTCTCTGACCAGATAGCAGCCCTCTCTGAAACTTTAGTGACACATCATAAATATTTGCCTTCTCTGGCCAGACAACAACCCTCTCTGAGGCTCTAATGGTCCTCATGAATTCTGATGTAGGGACAGCAAAAAAATTGTAAACTACCTTTAATGTGATGTTTATCAGAGTTCTGTTATCTGTAACCCCTCTTTTGTGTAACTTTCTGGGCTATAAAACTGGGCTGTAGGAAAGCTGGGGATGCTGTCTTGTTCCCACCATTTTGGGAGGGAGAGGCAGCACGGCCGGTGGAAATAATAAGCTTAATTTTATTTGATTTTAATTTGAGTCAGTGGTCTTTTCTAGCGTCCTGGTCTAACAGGTAAACACTCCAAAGACGTGGAGCTCTGCCGGCCTAAAGACTTCTTGAGAAACTTTCTCTGAGGTTGGGCACTTGAAATATATGTTGTTGTAAGGAGATTTAGCTTCCTTTCTAGTGACACCATAAAAGCTGGGTCTGCATCTACGTGACCTGGAGGACATGGTTTTTTGTATTCTAATGAACATGAGGCAGAAGTGCTGAATTTTGTATTTGTAGGTAAACTGTGGCCACTTGGTGCTAAGTGTCTCCCCGTGTGAACTGTGAAGCCATTTGGTCATCCTCCACTTTTCGTGGTGTTTCTTGCTGCTGCACTGGGAGTTTGGTATTTGCTTCATGAAATACAACGAGTTCAACTGGGACCCAGTATTGGAGGGAGTTCTGTCACTTGTGGTGACAGAGAATGCACCAACCAGGCTTCTATCTCACAAAGCTTGCCCATTTGTCCAAAGAAATCTGACTCTGAACTTTGCCCAGAAACCTCTCCATGTAACAAGAAGGGTCTGCTGGCTGCACCATATCAGTCACAAGCCATTTTTAAGGCAATGGAAAATCCTCCTGGCCACACCACAGATGTATTATCACACACCTGCCCACCACTGCAATAGGCCCACTACTCAGCAGGGTCCAACTTACTGGCATCTTTGTTCTACACCATTTTCATGAAACCCCGTCAATCATGGCATTCTCTTGTACGCTCATGATCAGGAAAAAAACATCCAAAGGTTCTCCAGTGCCACCTGGTTAAGGGAATTTCAAAAATTTTATTGTATTTATTTAGCCATTTTTCATGGATGAAGTTGGAGGCATTGTGGGTTTCAGTTCATTCAGGAACCATTAAATGGTGAGGAAACTCATTTCAATGAAATCTCTGGAGAAATCTCACAGGCAAGTCATCCCATAGAGTGGTCAAAAGGTCACATGAAGCCAGGCCCATTGAGGTCTTCAATGTGACGTCCATGGGTGTTCTGACTGTCAACTATGGCTGCCACATCTTTCAGAATAAAATCATGTGATATCTTAGCTGAGATTTCAAGGCTCTGTGGAAAGTCACCCTTCTTTTTTGATCTCAGTTTCCAAGGGGAAATCCAATGCGTGGCCTAATAAAATCTGAACACAGTTCATGGCAATATTTCTCTGAGATCAGTTCCAGAACTCAGACTCTAAGGGGAATCACACCAGAGTTCAAGCCCAGGTAGACCCTGTCATAACTTCCAAGCACTACACAAATGACCACAATTAAAACCAAAACACTCCCACAAGGCCCTCATCTTCTTCCATATAGACACTCATCATAACCTGTGGCTGGAGGTTTCCATGAGGGGCTCAGCCCAAGACAGTGTACAAAATAAACTCCCTTGCCCATAATTTGCCTAAAGTGAGGGTTGCCTGGACACCCTTCCTGAGAACCAGGAGTGATCAAATAAGCCTGCCATAAATACTGCTCTGCTTCTCCAATTTGAGGCCTACTGACTCTCGGGTATAGACTCTTTATGTGAATTGGAATCATGAGAAAACCCAAGCACATATGGGCTATCATCTGCAGGGTTTTGAGAACTCATTTGACACAAAGGATCCCTATTTTCACTTGATGGAGGTTAGGAACGTTACAGAGGAAGGCGAGAGACTTCGTCCACAATGACTGCTTTTTTGGCCATTTTGGTTTTGGAAGCACACGTGGGAACTTTCTTTCGATCCATCAGGTGCTGAGAATCTATGCAACAGCCTCACACATGGCCAAGAGTCTGATGCAGACACATTCATTTCCAAAGCAATTAAGCAAAGAGCAACAGGTGATGCCCATTAATTCCCCTTGAAAACCGTTTCCTTCAGGCTTCACAAAGGAGTTTCCTGAGGCAAAGACCTTTCTGACATTCAGGGCAACAGAACAATAGATAAGCAAATGGCCCATTGCAGGGTTTCTCGAATGATATCTGAGTTTTCTGAGATGATCCCATTCCCTTCAGCTATCCAGTACATGGCCATGTCACAGAGCTTGGAGGTGGTACATATCGTGGACACAAAACCCTGAACCTATTCTGGAGAGTGGCCAGAATTCAAGAAGACATACAGGAACTTAGGAAGATAGTAGTTGTTGCCCATCCATTAGGAAAGCCACAGTCCATTCATAAATTGGGCAGGATGAATGCTGTGAAGTTTTCTACTAGACAGGACACATCCATTGATGCATTCTCTTTTCTAATGTCTACAACCACGGACACAGTGGGATAAACAGACATTGAAACACTCGCATTGTCAAAAGACTTACTAGAAACAGTCCACTCCAAATCAAACAAACCGACTTTCCTATATATTCTCAGATCATGAGACAAAACCACAAACTCACACGCACACCCACAAAGTCAACTCCTTCCCCCAAGTAGGTCTGTGACTATCCGGAGTGTCCTCAGACTGATGGGACATACTACGTTTCCCCGAAATGGGCTGTCCTATGTCACATCTGGTCTCCTTGGCCAACACTGTGAAGTTGTCAGGTGCCAGTATTGAGACACTACCTGCTTTCTCAGGAAAGGCCCCTCTTCAGAGCTCTCCTGGAATTTGGCCATCCTCACATCAGTAGTTACACAGAAAGACCGATTCTGTCCTTGGTAAATCCAAACATGTGTGGCCACTGGGACTGGGACTGAGAATGACTCTGGGTGCCTGGCTTCCTGGATCCCAAGTTCAGAGAGTTCCATCACCAAGAAAGTTATATAGGTCACTTCCTTCAGGAACTGAATGAGGTCACTGCCTTGGCAACATCTTTGTCCTAACAGTTGCTTCCAAGTGTCCCAATAGATGGAGGCTGCCCCTACTTCCTGTGACACTTTCACAAGTAAGAATGGTATATCAAACATAGGCACCCGTAAACAGCTCTCCACACAGGCCTGGTTTGGTCCATCTTCTCTACATTAAGAAGAGAGAGACTGCTTCAGACACACCCCTTCATCCTGACCTGTTTTTTTTTTTTGTCATGAAAGATGACTTTCGCTCTCTCAGGTCCTTCATAGCTTTCTATATCTTCCCCAGGGTTCACTTCTGCATGGACCTTTGAGGTTCTCAGCAGGTGGAAGATCTCTTACATTTCTATATAAGACCAACTTTGTCCTTGCTTTTCTGTAAAGTTAGGTTGAGGAAACAAAGTATGGTTAGGGTTAATAACATGATTGATTTGGGTTAGGAATCATTCTGCTGCATGAATAATGGTATTGGGAACCTGCAATATTTATAAGGATATATAGAGGTGAAATATATGTATGAAAACACAAATCTCGGTAAGATTTGAATCCCAAAAGGGCATTGGATCCTTGATTGGGATACTTTACTCTGAATTATGTTGTGCACATGTGTCTCAGATAAATCTATACATAATGGCATAGGACCTTGTACCTTGGATAATTGAATGTTGAAGAGAACATCCAGTCAAAAAGGATAGTTGGTAGGATTAGGAAGATACTTGATAGGATTAGAAAAAAGAGTCAGTATAGGATTTGGACAAAAAGTTCTTTAGCAATAGGGTTTCAGGTAGACAGAAAATGTAAATGTCAGCACATTTGAAGAGTCAGTCACAATGATGAACTGGGGAAAATATGTAGGAAAGCAGATATCATTAGAGACATTAGGAAATCAGGCAAATGATGAAGTGATTGATAGGATTAGACATTTTCAACAGGCTTGAGGTTGAATACATAATCTTTGGAAGAAACAAATATGTACTCACCAATAGGATTGACATTTGAGAGCATTAGGCAACATGGACATGGGTGATTTTCATAATCCATACTCACATTCCATTGAGGCTTTGGTACAATTGTAAGTGTGACTTTGCATTTTGTGGCCAGAATATTACTGTGATAAAATGTATATGTAGATCAGGTGACATGAGTATTTCTTGCACCATTTCTGGGAGCAATATTTAGAAGAGATATAAATTAGTATTGGGGGCACAAATAGGTGTACCATGTGTGAATATATAATATAACTGATTCCAACTTTAGAAATTGGAATAAATTGATATCTGAAAATACACAGTAAATGTTATATTGACATACATACATTCATTCCAACAAGTTATACATCTAATGGTAATATTAGGGTTGTGGTTTATCATAAAATGTGTGAGTTTTGCTTCAAAATTGATTATGGAAATCGAAAATAATGTGTTTGGAAAGAAGTCTCATGAAATGACCAGTCAAAAGCAAGGAGGAATACATGTGTACTGAAGCAGGAAGTGATTGAATGTGTTTCAAATGTCTTTAAATTTGTGAACTTATGGATGAAATGTTTATACTATGATGTACAAAAACTGAAGAAATAGTAATGTACCAGTGTTAAATAAAATGAACGTCAAAATACACATCATGCCCCATTGGAATCTACATGCATTGATGTTAAATTGGGTCAGTTACTGTAGAAATATAAGGATTTGTTTGCACCATTCAGTGAAGTGAGTTTTCAGTACTAGAAAACAAATATGTATTTCAGGTGGATGAATATTTCTGAAAATAATCGTATGAAAATTTGATTATAAAACCATATACATGAGCATGAGTGAATTATTAAGGGAGTGTATAATAAGACACATATATTTTATATTTGGAAAAAAAAAAAAAATATATATATATATATATATATATATATATATATATATATATATATATATATCACACAGAGAAACATTAGGAAGTAGCAATATATATGCCAATCAAAATTCATCGTGAAATATATATCATCCACTGACCCAAAAATATTAATTTTACTGAACATGGATTTATGTATAATGTTGTTCAACTAAAAATCTCACTCATAGTTTGAATTTTCAGTTCCAAAAGCGTTTAGGAGGGGTGATCTCTTCTCATACTTTGTTTCTGCCAAGTTAACCACCTCACAAAAATGTACGTGTGATACCAGGTATGATTTTATATGTGCATATAAAAATACATGTGCTGAATTGGCTACAGAAAAAAGCAGACAGAAATTCACATATGTGTTAACTTTAAAAACACATGGAGTACTATTTCTACAAACAATTGACAAGATTTATAACTCCTACACTATATCATGCAAAAGGCAAGACCAACTATACACCATGCCTCCTCTGAACTGCTTGTATTAATATTATGTTTGGGTTATTTGTCTCCATCATATTAGGATTAGTAGTCAGAGTCTATTAGGGTATGGGTTACTGACAGGGATTCAGTATTTCGAATGGAAAATTGGAAAATGAATCCAATGTGTATGTAAATATGTGCTACACAAAAATCTTCCCACTCTCATCCAGAACAATACCTTGACAACACCTTCACCCCATGTAAGACACAATTAGAGGAGAAGAGTTAGAAAATCCATGAATACATATCTGGAATGGAATGCGATCAGGAGTTCACAACCTTAGAAGTGTTAGAGGAGTTTCCAAAAGTAAGGGACAGGGTAAACACTTCAAAAACATGGAGGTCTGTTGTCCTAGAGACTTCTTGAGATACTGCTTGTGAGGTTGGGCACTTGAAATATATGTTGTTGTCACGTGCTTTAGCTTCCTTTCTAGTGAAACCATCAACCTGGGTCTGCATCTATGTGACCTGGAGGACATGGTTTCTTATTTTCCATCCGTGGGTGGGCCCCTTGCTTAAGAGCTCTGGCTACTGGACAAATTTTACACAAAGAAGCCTCTAATCTGACTTTTGGGGCCCCTTGAACTATCTACTCCCCACATCACTTGAAAGATCTTTTACCTTAAAAGGGCCTTCAAACCCTCCCTACATCCAGAGTTCTGTCGCTCCTCACTTCCTTTCTGGAAAACCCTAATATTATTTTCCTCCCCTGCTCTGCACTGAACCCTGCCTCACTGCTCCCAATGACTCCCATGTCTCACACACCAACTCATAATTGCTTGGAAAACTTAGATGATATCCTCCCCTGTCATTCTTCCATTTTTGAGAGACCACTAACCAAGCCTGACCTTATCTGGTTTACTGACAGCAGTTCCTGTAGGCACAATGGAACTCATTACTCTGGATATGCTGTATTTTCAGTCACTGAGATTATAGAGGCCAAAGTTTTGCCTTCAGGAACTACAGACCAGCAGGCTGATTTTATAGCATCCACTCGTGCCTGCCTTCTAGCACAAGGCAAATCCCTCACCCTCTAAACTGATTCAAAATATGTCTTCCATATCTTATTATCCCATGCTGCAATTTGAAAGAAGCGAGGCCTACTTACCACCAAAGGTAATGCGATCACTAATTCAGCTCTTATAACCAATCTGATAGAGGCCTCCCACTTACCCACCCAGTTGGGAGATGTCCATTGTAGGTCCCATCAGAAGGACGGCACTCTTATCACTGAGGGTAATGCCAAAGCTGACCAGGTGGCACGAATGGCTGCTACCACTTCCAATCATGGCCCCCATGGTGGACATATAATGGCCACTTTAGACAGCTCATCTGAAGCCCCTACTTCTTTCAGTAAGAACAAGCATCTTTTCAAGTTCCTTCATACTCTATTCCTTTCCAATTCTGAGTCTTTGACCCTCTTTTTACAGAGTTTCTTCTTCCTCACTCCCTCTGACAAGCCATGCTACAGAATATAGCCTCTAATTGTCAGATCTGTCAGCGGACCAAACCTCATACTCCTTTAAGGCCCAAACGTTTCCCTTCCCAACAAGCCCGGGGACACATTCCCTCTGCTGACTGGCAGGTAGACTTCACCAACATGCCCACAGGATGGCACACTAAATACCTCCTTGTCTTTGTGGACACTTTCTCTGGTTTGGTTGAGGCATTTCCCACTTCCAATAAAAAGGCTTCCACTTTAGCTTCAATCTTACTGACAGACATCATCCCCAGGTTTGGTATGCCCACTTCCCTACAATATGACAATGGCCCTGAGTTTACTTCTAGGATCACACAAACGGTCTCTCAAGCCCTCTCCTTCAAGTGGCATTTCAACTGTCCATATTTCCCCCAGGCTTCAGGGAATGTGGAAAGGGTAAATCGTACTCTAAAGGAAGTCCTTACCAAATTGACAATGGAATTAAACATAGACTGGGTCAAACTCCTTCCCTTGGCTTTGCTTCGAATCAGAGCTCTCCCTAAGAAACCATCTTTACTGTCTCCTTTTGAGATAATGTATGAAAGACATCTAATAACCCCTGCGTTGGTCATTTCACAAGGACCTCTCACCCGAGATTTGTCTTTGCCTCTCTTGCTTCATCTCCGCTCGGAACTCTGGAAATATCAGGACTGGCTTCTTCCGGACCCAGTCTCCTCTCCAAACACTCCTCCCTTAACACATTTTAGTCTAGTCAATTTTAATACCCCAGAGGAGAAAGGGACTCTTGCCCCAAAATGGGAAGGCCCCTATCCTGTCATTCTCTGTACCCCCACCGCCGCCAAACTCTCCTTACCAGACAACTGTCTCACTCCCTGGAATCACATGTCTAGGTTGAAGCCACATCACCAGGAGGCCCCACATGCTGATGACAGGGCCACCCCAGAGGAACTCCAAGAATCACCTCCTGAACCTCCCCTTTACTCCTGCTCTCCACACCCATCTCACCCATTTAAGTTGCGGCTCACACGGTTTTCCTTGCAGCCCAATTCCTCTTAAAGAAGGCACAATGAGCTCTCCCAACACCCTAGTCTTCTCTAACTGCTTGTTTTTTGTGCTCTGCTTATTTTCTGTGCTCTGTCAAGACTGGTCTTTACCCTCCTCACCTACCATGCATTTATTCACTCTTCGGGAACGTTGCTCAGAACATGGCATGCAGAAGGTCCGCGGAGTGGATGCAACTACTTGCTTCATCCACAACTGCACCTCTATTTCCCTAAAATTGTCACCTTCAAGTACCTTCGTCCCTGGTAGCTGGAACTGGCCTTTCATTTGCTTCCTTTTTGATCAAACAAAAGATTATTGTCATTGGTTGCCTGAGATATATAATGGGTGCCCCTATTGGTCATGCAGGTTCCATGATGAACGTGGTAGCTATTCTTACCACTCACTCGGTTACCCTGAAGGGTGGACTTCTAGTTACATAAAGTGGCATAAAGGCTCTTCATCCAATAACAATGAATGGTATACTTTAGATAAACCTGACCCCAAGGCCAAACGTTGGGGCTATGTTGAGTTTGCTGTCTATGCTCAGACAACCTCAGTCAGACCCACAGGGTGGATGACTATTGGCCGCACCCTGATTACGCCACCTAAGGCAACCATCCAGGTAGTCGAACACATTAAGGACTCAGAATCAAAACTTCGAGATCGTATCCATAGCTCATCCAAAAAGGATTCAGAGCCTTCAACCCCCTCAGGTCCCCCTCCCACATGGCTCAATTTGCTACACCAAACGTTTTGATTATTAAACACCACCCGTCTTTCTTTGCCTACTTCTCAGTGCTTTCTCTGTGCTTCACTTAGTCGTCCACTTCTAGCAGCAGTCCCATTAGCGGCAGAAAATATTCCAGCAAAACCCTACAATTTCTCTAAAAAGGACAACCCCTACATGTGACACGTATCCCACTGTGGGAAAGTTATTCCACCAATACTTTATTTCCTTTCATCTGTTTCCACCTGCCAATAATGAATCCTTTACCCGTTTGTTCCTTGAGCTACAACACCCCATAGAGCCCTGTGTTTAGGCAACCTGAACATTTCCTCTGGTGTAATGGGTCTTTAAGTACCTCAATGATCAATGTCTCTGGCACCTGTTTCTTGGTTACTGTAGTTCCTCAGCTATCTTTGTATACTCCCACCGAATTCCGACAGTTGGCCCTACCTTCCCGCACCCGTAGGGTAGTCTTTCTGCCGGTTCTGGTAGGCCTCATTTTAACAACCTCAGTGACGAGTCTCGGACTCTCTGGTGGAGCTATAGGTCATGCTCTATGGGCATCCAATGAGTTTCAACAAAAACTGCAGGAAACAGTCAATACCATGGCTGAGTCTCTGGGTTCCTTGCAGCGGCAGGTTACATCATTGGCACAAGTGGCTTTACAGAACCAAAGGGCAATTGATCTTCTCACTGCAGAAAAAGGGGTTACATGCCTATTCCTCAGAGAGGAATTTTGCTATTATGTTAATGAATCTGGGCTAATAAAAAAAATGTTGTTAAATTGCAGGAATTATCGACCGAATTGCTCAAACATACCTCCTCCAATCCCATCATGGGGTTCTTCCAATCCTATCCTGCCATGTACTTACTACATATCTTGGGGCCCCTTATTGGGATGCTCCTTTTTTGTGCTCTCTTGCCCTGCAAAATGAAGTGCCTTCAAACCCAAGTGCAAAAAATTCCTAATCAAACTTTCAACCAGCTTTTGCTTAGGCACTACCAGCCTCTGATGACCGATGAACCCCCAACATCTCCAAGAGAACAGTAACTCAGTGATGAAGCTCACTACCAGGCATGATGGAATGCAATGGGTATCAGACAGCGGGAGACAACGAGCTCTGAGAACCTCTTAATCTGCCATCCTGGATTCATGAGTCTTTACCACCTTCTAAGATTTCTCATGGCCCTTGGCCTCTTCTATGTCAGTCCCCCAACATGGAACTTCTGCCAAAAAATGACATTTCCTTTAATTTTTATCTTCATTCTGTTTTTATTTGCTCTGATCTTCTTCAGGTGCTGGTGACGCCATGTCCAGGCAACGCTTCCAGTATTTCCTAGAGTCTCTGTTACAGGACCAGTGGCTGATACCAACAATCTCTTCCATCCAGGACTAGTTCCATGCCATCGACAACTTTGGCTTCAGGGAACATTCATTGACTTCACCCCTACGAAAGTAGCTGTCTATAGCCACTGGGTTTTATTTCTGGCTGCCATGATAATCCCAAACCTGCTCCCTGAGCTTTCCTCCACTTCTCTTTCTAGGCCCCACACCACCCCCACACAGCAGGAAGCAGCCGGATCTGACAAATGACGCCCCACTTCCTAAGAAAACAAAAAGGGTGGAATGTTGGGAAAAGAATAAATGGCAGCCATACCCCAGAGAAAAACCTCAACATGGCACCTAAGGACTTCTTCTTCCTACCTTCTTCATTTCTGCAGTGGCGCAAAAAGTTCCCACCCTTGTGAACTCTCACATCAGCGCCAATTTCAAATCTCACTTGTGGGGAACCTTAGCCCCAATGAGAACTAATTCCTGGGCTCTGGAGCTGATATCTGAAAGAACTTGCCAATAAACGGGTTGCTGCCATTTATCTAAGCCCTACCATCTCCCCCTTAGTTCTATATAAGCACACAGCTTTGAGCAATAAAATTGGAATTCTCCCGGTGAAGTGTCATTGCGTGGGGAATTATTTCACTCATGATCAGCAACAGGATATCCAAAGGTTCTCCAGTGCCACCTGGTCATGGGAATTTCAGAAATTTGATGGTATTTATTTAGCCATTTTTGAAGGATGAAGTTGGAGTCACTGTACGTTTCAATTAATGCAGGAACCATTATGTGGTGAGGAAGCTCATTTAAATTAAAACTCTGGAGAAATCTCACAGGCAAGGCTTCCCAAAGAGTGGCCAAAAGGTCACATGAAGCCAGGATCATTGAGGTCTACATATGAGTTCCATATGTGTTTAGACTCTCAACTATGGCTGCCAAGTCTTTCAGAATAAAATCATGTGATATCCTGGCTGAGATTCTCACTGCACTGTGGAAAGACACCCTGGCACTCGATCTCAGTTTTCAAGGGAGGCTTCTCATGCGTGGCCTCCTAAAATCCCAACACATTTCATGGCAATACTTCTTTGAGGTAAATTCCAGAACTCAGTCTCTAAGAGGAATCATGCCAGAGTTCAAGCCCAGGTGGATCCAGTTATCTCTTCCAACCGCCAAACAAATGACCACAATTAAAACCAAACACTCCCACATGGCCCTCATCTTCTTCCATATAGACACTTATCATAACCTCTGGCTGGAGTTTTTCATGAGGGGTGCAGCCCAAGACAGTGTCAAAAATAAGCTCCCTTGCCCCTCATTTGCCTAAAGTCAAGGTGGCCTGGACACCCATCCGGTGAACCAGGAGTGATCAGATAGGCCAGCTGTTAATACTGCTCTGCATCTCCAATTTGAGGCCTACTGACTGTCAGGTATAGATTCTTTATATGATTTGGTGCCATGAGAAAACCCAAAAACCTATGGGTTAGCCTCTGCAGGGCTGTGCATAACTCATTTGAACCAAAGGATCCGTATTCTCACTTTATGGTGGTCAGGAACCTTACAAATAAATGTGAGAGACTTCATTCACAATAATTGCTCCTTTGGCCATTTTGGTTTTGGATGCACACATGGGATCTCTCTTTACATCCATCAGGTGCTGAGAATCTAAGCCACAACCTCACACAGGGCCAAGAGGCTGATTCAGACACATCCCTTTCCAAAGCAATTAAGCAAAGAGCCACAGGTGATGCCCATTCATTTCCATTTGAAAACTGTTTTCTTCAGGCTTCACAAAGGGGTGGCCTGAGGCAAAGACCTTCCTGACATTCAGGGAAACAGAACAATTGATAAGCAAAAGGCCGAAAGCATGGTTTCTCCACTGAGACTTTCTTGGTCACACTGATATCTGAGTTTTCTGAGATGCTCGCCATTCCCTTCAGCTATCCAGGACATGGCAATGTCACAGAGCTTGGAGGTGGTACATATTTTGGACACAAAACCATGAGACTATTCTGGAGAGTGGTGAGAATTCTGGAAGAAACAGGAACTTAGGAAGGTAGCAGGTGTTGCCCATGGATAAGGCAAGGTGCAGTCCATTCATAAATTGGGCAGGATGAATGCCGGGAATCTTTCTACTATACAGGACATATCAATTGTTGCATTCTATTTTCTAATGTCTACAACCACGGACACAGTGGGATACACAGACATAGAAACACTTGCCTTGTCCAACGACTTACTAGAAGAAGACCACTCCAAATCAAACAAACCATCTTTCCTACCTATTCTCAGATCATGAGACAAAACCACAAAATCACACCCACACCCACAAAGACACCTCCTTCCCCCATGTAACTCTGTGACTATCCGGAGTTTCCTCTGAGTGGTGGGCCATACTATGTTCCCCCAAAATGGCCTGTCCTATCTCAGATCTGGTCTCCTTGGCCAACTCTGTGAAGTTGTCAGGAGCCTGCGGTGAACCACTACCTACTTTCTCAGGAAAGGCCCCTATGCAGAGCTCTCCTGGTATTTGGCCATCCTCACATCTGTAGGTACCAAGAAAGACTGACACTCTCCTTGGAAAATTCAAACAAGTGAGCCTAGTGGGTCTGGGACTGGACTGGCTCCAGGTGCCTGGCTTCCTGGATCCCAAGTTAAGAGAGTTCCATCTCCAAGGAAGTGAGGTAGGACACTTCTTCAGGAACTGAATGAGGTCATTGCCTTGACAACCACTTTGTCCTAACAGTTGCTTTCAAGAGTCCCATGAGATGGAGGCTGCCCCTACTTCCTGTGACACTTTCACAAGTTAGAATGGTATATAAACCATGGGCACCCGGGAACAGCTCTCCACCTAGCACTGTTTTGGTCCATCTTCTCTACATTAAGAAGAGAGAGGCTGATTCATACACATCCCTTCATGCTGACAAGGTTGTTTGCCATAGAAGATGACTTTTCTCTCTCAGGTCTTTCGTAACTGCCTACATCTTCTCAAGGGATCATTTCTGCATGGACCTTTGATGTTCTCAACAGCTGGAACATGGCCTACATTCCTGTATTTTAAGAGCAACCCTGTCCCTGCTGTTCTGTAAAGTTCGATTGAGAGAACAATGTATGGTTTTGGGTTAGTAACATGTTCAATTTGGGGTTAGGAATCCTTCTGCATGACGAATAATGGTATTGGGAAACTATGATATTTACAAGAATATATAGGTGAAATATAAGTATAAAAACAGAAATCTATGGAAGATATGAAGTCCAGAAGGGCATTGGGCCCTTAATTGGTACACTTAGCTTTGAATTATTTTCTGCAAAAATGTCTCAGATAAATCTATATACAATGGCATAGGAGCTTGTACCTTGGATGATTGAATGTCGAAGAGAACATCCACTCAAAAAGGGATAGTCGGTAGGATTAGGAAGATAGTCAGTAGGTTTACAAAGAAGAGTGAGAATAGGATTTAGACCAAAAGTTCTTAAGCAATAGGGTTTCAGGTAGACAGTGAATGTAAATGTCAGCACAAGTGAAGAGTCAGTCATAATGATGAACAGGGGAAAATATGTAGGAAAATAGATATAAATAGAGACATTACTAAATCAGGCAAAGTATAAAGTGAGTGATAGGATTAGACATTTTCAATAGGCTTGAGGTTGAATATATAATCTTAGGAAGAAACAAAAATGTAGTCACCAATAAGATTGACATTTGAGAGCATTAGGCCACCTGGACATGGAAGGTTTTAGTAATCCATGCTCACTTTCCATTTAGGCTTTGGTACAAACTTAAGGGTGACCTTTGATTTTTTTGTCCAGAATATTACTGTGATAAAATGTATATATAGATCAGGTGACATGAGTATTTCTTCCACCATTTTTTGAGGAATATTTTGAAAACGTATAAATTAGTATTGAGGGTAAAAATAGGTGTACCCTGTGTCTATGAATATAGAGATAATGCATGAATAGATCATACAGTTAATAAATAATATAACTGGTTCCCCTTTAAATAATGTATTGAATTGATATCTGAAAATATATAAGAAATCATATATTTTTTTAATTAATTTTTATTGTAGGTTGTTCAAAACATTACATAGTTCTTGATATATCATATTTCACACTTTGATTCAAGTGGGATATGAGCTCCCATTTTTACCCCATATACAGATTGCAGAATCACATCAGTTGCAGAACCATTGATTTACATATTGCCATTCTGGTGTCTGTTGTATTCTGCTGCCTTTTCTATCCTCTACAATCCCCCCTCCCCCCTCCCCTCCCCTCTTCTCTCTCTACCCCCTCTACTGTAGTTCATTTCTCCCCCTTATATTTTCCTCCTTTCCCCTCACATCCTTTTGTATGTAATTTTGTATACCCCTAAGGGTCTCCTTCCATTTACATGCAATTTCCCTTCTCTCTCCCTTTCCCTCCCACCTCTCATCCCTCTTTAATGTTAATCTTCTTCTCATGCTCTCATTTGTTTTTAAGGGATTGGCTAGCTTCACTTAGCATAATCTGCTCTGATGCCATCCATTTCCCTCCAAATTCTATGATTTTGTCATTTCTTAATGCAGAGTAATACTCCATTGTGTATAAATGCCACATTTTTTTTATCCATTCGTCTATTGAAGGGCATCTAGGTTGGTTCCACAGTCTTGCTATTGTGAATTGTGCTGCTATGAACATGGATGTAGCAGTGTCCCTATAGTGTGCTCTTTTTAGGTCTTTAGGGAATAGACCGAGTAGTGGAATAGCTGGATCAAATGGTGGTTCCATTCCGAGCTTTCCAAGAAATCTCCATACTGCTTTCCAAATTGGCCGCACCAATTTGCAGTCCCACCAGCAATGTACAAGAGTACCCTTTTCCCCACATCATCCCCAGCACTTGATGCTGTTTGACTTCCTAATGGCTGCCAATCTTACTAGAGTGAGATGGTATCTTAGGGTGGTTTTGATTTGCATTTCTCTGACTGCTAGAGATGGTGAGCATTTTTTCATACACTTGTTGATTGATTGTATGTCCTCCTCTGAGAAATTTCTGTTCAGGTCCTAGGCCCATTTGTTGATTGGGTTATTCGTTATCTCATTGTCTAATTTTTTTAGTTCTTTGTATATTCTGGATATTATGGCTCTGTCTGAAGTGTGAGGAGTAAAGATTTGTTCCCAGGACGTAGGCTCCCTATTTACCTCTCTTATTGTTTCTTTTGCTGAGAAAAACTTTTTAGTTTGAGTAAGTCCCATTTGTTGATTCTAGTTATTAACTGTTGTGCTATGGGTGTCCTATTGAGGAATTTGGAGCCCGACCCCACAGTATGTAGATCATAGCCAACTTTTTCTTCTATCAAATGCCATGTCTCTGATTTGATATCAAGTTCCTTGATCCACTTTGAGTTAAATTTTGTGCATGGCGAGAGAAAGGGATTCAGTTTCATTTTGTTGCAAATGGATTTCCAGTTTTCCCAACACCATTTGTTGAAGATGCTATCCTTCTTCCATTGCATGCTTTTAGCCCCTTTATCGAATATAAGATAGTTGTAGTTTTGTGGATTGGCTTCTGTGTCCTCTATTCTGTACCATTGGTCCGCCCGCCGGTTTTGTTACCAGTACCATGGTGTTTTTGTTACTATTGCTCTGTAGTATAGTTTGAAGTCTCGTATAGCTATCCCGCCTGATTCACACTTCCTGCTTAGCATTGTTTTTGCTATTCTGGGTCTTTTATTTTTCCATATGAATTTCATGATTGCTTTCTCTATTTCTACAAGAAATGCCGTTGGGATTTTGATTGGCATTGGATTAAACCTATAGAGAACTTTTGGTAATATCGCCATTTTGATGTTGTTACTTCTACCTATCCATGAACAGGGTATATTTTTCCATCATCTAAGATCTTCTTCTATTTCTTTCTTTAGGGTTATGTAGTTTTCATTGTATAAGTCTTTCACCTCTTTTGTTAGGTTGATTCCCAAGTATTTTACTTTTATTGAGGATATTGTGAATGGGGTGGTTGTCCTCATTTCCATTTCAGAGGATTTGTCGCTGATATACAGGAATGCCTTTGATTTATGTGTGTTGATTTTATAGCCTGCCACTTTGCTGAATTCATTTATTAGCTCTAATAGTTTCTTTGTAGACCCTTTTGGGTCTGCTAGGTATCGAATCATGTCATCTGCAAATAGTGATAATTTGAGTTCTTCTTTTCTATTTTTATGCCTTTATTTTCTTTCGTCTGTCTAATTGCTCTGGCCAGTGATTCGAGAACTATGTTGAACAGAAGTGGTGAGAGAGGGCATCCCTGGCTTGTTCCAGATTTTAGAGGAAATGCCTTCAGTTTTTCTCCATTCAGAATGATGCTAGCCTGAGGCTTAGCATAGATTGCTTTTACAATATTGAGGTATGTTCCTGTTATCCCTAGTTTTTCTAGAGTTTTGAATATAAAGGGATGCTCTACTTTGTCGAATGCTTTTTCCGCATCTATCGAGATGATCATATGGTTCTTATTTTTAAGCCTATTGATGTTGTGAATAACATTTATTGATTTCCGTATATTGAACCAACCTTGCATCCCAGGGATAAATCCTACCAGATCATGTTGCACAATTTTTTTGATATGTTTTTGTATCCGGTTCGCCAGAAGTTTATCGAGGATTTTTGCATCTAGGTTCATTAGAGATATTGGTCTGTCGTTTTCTTTCTTTGAAGTGTCTTTGTCTGATTTAGGAATCAGGGTGATGTTGGCCTCATAGAATGAATTTGGAAGTTCTCCCTCTTTTTCTATTTCCTGAAATAGCTTGAAAAGTATTGGTATTAGTTCCTCTTTAAAGGTTTTGTAAAACTCTGCTGTATACCCATCCGGTCCTGGGCTTTTCTTAGTTGGTAGTCTTTTGATGGTTTCTTCTATTTCCTCAATTGATATTGGTCTGTTTAGGTTGTCAATATCCTCCTGACTCAATCTGGGCAAATCATATAACTTAAGAAATTTATCAATGCCTTCACTATCTTCTATTTTGTTGGAGTATAAGGATTCAAAATAATTTCTGATAATCTTCTGTATTTCTTAAGTGTCTGTTGTGATATTGCCTTTTTCATCCTGTATGCTGGTAATATGAGTTCTCTCTCTTCTTCTCTTCGTTAGCGTGGCTAAGGGTCTGTCGATTTTTTTTATTTTTTCAAAGAACCAACTTTTAGTTTTGTCAATTTTTTCTATTGTTTCTTTCGTTTCGATTTCATTAATTTCAGCTCTGATTTTAATTATTTCTTGTCTTCTACTTCTTTTGCTGTTGTTTTTCTCTTCTTTTTCTAGGATTTTGAGTTGAAGTATTAGATCATTTATTTGTTGTTTTTTTCTTTTTTAAAGGAATGAACTCCAAGCAATAAATTTTCCTCTTAGAACTGCTTTCAATGTGTCCCATAGATTCCAATATGTTGTGTCTGTGTTTTCATTTATCTTTTAGAATTTTTTAATTTCCTCCTTGATGTCTTCTATAACCCATTGATCATTCAGTAACCTATTGTTCATTCTCCAAGTGATGCATGATTTTTCCTTACTTCTTTTATCGTTAATTTTCAATTTCATTCCATTATGATCAGATAAGATGCATAGTATTATCTCTACTCCTTTATATTGTCTAAGAGTTGCCCTGTGACATAATATATGATCTATTTTTGAGAAGGATCCATGTGCTGCTGAGAAAAAAGTGTAACTGCTTGATGTTGGGTGGTATTTTCTATATATGTCAATTAAGTCTAGGTTATTAATTGTGTTATTGAGCTCTATAGTTTCCTTATTCAACTTTTGTTTGGAAGATCTGTCCAGTGGTGAGAGAGGTGTGTTGAAGTCTCCCATGATTATTGTATGGTGGTCTATTAGACTCTTGAACTTGAGAAGTGTTTGTTTGATGAACATAGCTGCACCATTGTTTGGGGCATATATATTTATGATTGTTATGTCTTGTTGGTGTATGGTTCCCTTGAGAAGTATGTAGTGTCCATCTTCATCCCTTTTGATTAACTTTGGCTTGAAATCTATTTTATTTGATATGAATATGGCCACTCCTGCTTGTTTCCGAAGTCCATAAGAGTGATATGATTTTTCCCAACCTTTCACCTTCAGTCTAAGTATGTCTTTTCCTATCAAATGCGTCTCCTGAAGGCAGCATATTGTTGGGTCTTGTTTTGTGATCCATTCTACTAGCCTGTGTCTCTTAATTGGTGAGTTTAAGCCATTAACATTTAGGGTTATTATTGAGATATGGGTGTTCTTCCAGCCATATTGGTTTATTTATGTTACTAAACATGGTTTGTTTTCCTCTTTGATTATCCCCCCCCCTTCACTGTACTACTTCCCGCTGTTGGTTTTCATTGACATTTTCCATTTCCTCTTCCTGTAATATTTTGCCGAGGATGTTTTGAAGAGATGGTTTTCTAGCTGCAAATTCTTTTAACTTTTGTTTATCATGAAAGGTTTTAATTTCATCTTCCATCCTGAAGCTTAATTTCACGGGATACACAATTCTTGGCTGGAACCCATTTTCTTTTAGTGTATGAAATATGTTATTCCAGGATCTTCTAGCTTTCAGAGTCTGTGTTGAAAGATCAGCTGTTATCCTGATTGGTTTACCCCTAAATGTAATCTGCTTCCTTTCTCTTGTAGCTTTTAAAATTCTCTCCTTATTCTGTATGTTGGGCATCTTCATTATAATGTGTCTAGGTGTGGATCTCTTATGATTCTGCACATTCGGCGTCCTGTAGGCTTCTAGGATTTGGGATTCTGTCTCATTCTTCAAGTCTGGGAAGTTTTCTCGTATTATTTCGTTGAATAGATTGCTCATTCCTTTGGTTTGGACCTCAATACCTTCCTGTATCCCAATGACTCTTAAGTTTGGTCTCTTTATGCTATCCCATATTTCTTGAATGTTCTGCTCATGGTTTCTTAACAGCTTTGCTGAGCTGTCTATGTTCTTCTCCAGTTGAAATACTTTGTCTTCATTGTCTGATGTTCTATCTTCTAAGTGTTCTACTCTGCTGGTAGTATTCTCAATTGAGTTTTTAAGTTGGTTTATTGTTTCCTGCATTTCCAGGATTTCTGTTTGTTTGTTTTTTATAACCTCTATCTCCCTGAATAATTGATCTTTTGCTTCTTGGATTTGTTTATGTAATTCATTGTCGAAGTGGTCGAAGTGGTCTATCATTGTCTGATTTTGCTGTCTAATGTCTTCCTTGAGACTCCAGATCATCTGAAGCATGTATATCCTGAATTCTTTATCTGACATTCCATCTGCTGCAGATATTACCTCTTCTAAAGTTGAATTGACCTGCATTGCTTGTGGTCCTTTTTTTCCTTGTCTTTTCATACTGATCGCGTTTCTTTCTGCTTGGTGAAACTGTTGTGTTATTGATTTTTCCCCCTATATATTTATATTGCTTTTGTATAGCTGCATCGTCTCCCTTGCAGGCTTTGGCGGTGGTTCTGCCTCTCCTTCAATTGAGGCAATGTGCCTACCACGCCGGGAGGCCGCTGTGCCTGTACTTTCGATGGGCCTGTTCTTTCGGTGGTCACAGGTCCGCCTACCTTGCAGGAGTGAGCAGCGGTTTTGCCCCTCCGCTGGCCACTAGGCCTGTTCTGTCTGTCGGTTGCAGGTCTGTCTACCTAAAAGGCGCTGGTGGCGGCTCTGCCCCTCCCCCATCCGGGGTGATGTATCTGGCGGGCCACTGGGCCTGTTTGTCGGTGGTCACGGTTCCGCCTACATTGCACGTGCGTGGAACAGCTGTGTCCCTCTGAGAGTTGCTGAGCCTGACCTGCCGGTGGATGGCAAGTGTGCCTACCTTGCAGGCGCAGGGGTGGCTCTGCCACTCCGCGGGTCACTGGGCCTGATCTGCTGGTGAGTTGCAGGTCTGCCTAACTTGCAGGCGCCCGGCGGTTCTGCCCCTCCCCCAACCGGGGCGGGGCGATGTGTCTGGCCGGCCGCTGGGCCTGTTCCGTTGGTGGTCACGGTTTAGCCTACCTAGCAGGCACGTGGGGCAGCTGTGTCCCTCCGCAGGTTTTTGGGCCTGACCTGTCGGTGGGTCGCAGGTCTGCCTACCTTGTAGGCTCGGGGGGTGGCTCTGCCGCTCTGTGGATTGCTGTGCCTGTTCTGCTGGTGGGTCGCGGGTCCGCCTACCTTGCAGGCACCCGGCGGCTCTGCCCCTCCCCCAACCGGAGCTATGTGTCTGGTGGTCCACTGGGCCTCTTTTGTCGGTGGTCACGGTTCCGCCTATCCTGCACGCGCGTGGAGCAGCTGTGTCTCTCTGAGAGTTGCTGGGTCTGACCTGTCGGTGGGTGGCAAGTGCGCCTACCTTGCAGGCCCGGGGGTGGCTCTGCCGCTCCGCGGGTTGCTGGGCCTGATATGCTGGTGAGATGCAGGTCTGCCTAACTTGCAGGCGCCTGGCGGCTCTGCCCCTCCCCCAACCGGGGTGGGGCAATGTGTCTGGCCGGCCTCTGAGCCTGTTCTGTTGGTGGTCAGGGTTCTGCCTACCTAGTAGGCTCGTGGGGCAGCTGCGCCCCTCCGCAGTTTCTTGGGCCTGACCTGCCGGTGGGTGGCAAGTGCACCTATCTTGCAGGCCCGGGGGTGGCTCTGCCGCTCCACAGTTGCTGGGCCTGATCTGCTGGTGTGTCGCAGGTCTGCCTACCTTGCAGGCGCCCGGCTGCTCTGCCCCTCCCCCAACCGGGGCGGGGCGATGTATCTGGCCGGCCTCTGGGCCTGTTCTGTCGGTGGTCAGGGTTCTGCCTACCTAGCAGGCTCGTGTGGCAGCTGTGCCCCTCCGCAGTTTGTTGGGCCTGACCTGCTGGTGGGTGGCAAGTGTGCCTACCTTGCAGGCCCGGGGGTGGCTCTGCCGCTCCGCGGTTGCTGGGCCTGATCTGCTGGTGATTCGCAGGTATGCCTAACTTGCAGGCGCCCGGTGGCTCTGCCCCTCCCCCAACCTGGGCGGGGCGATGTGTCTGGCCGGCCGCTGGGCCTGTTCTGTTGGTGGTCACGGTTCAGCCTACCTAGCAGGCACGTGGAGCAGCTGTGCCCCTCCGCAGGTTTTTGGGCATGACCTGCCGGTAGGTCACAGGTCTGCCTACCTTGTAGGCTCGGGGGGTGGCTATGCCGCTCTGTGGATTGCTGTGCCTTTTCTGCTGGTGGGTCGCGGGTCCGCCTACCTTGCAGGCGCCCGGTGGCTCTGCCCCTCCCCCAACCGGAGTGATGTTTCTGGCGGTTCACTGGGCCTGTTTTGTCGGTGTTCACAGTTCCGCCTACCTTGCACACGCGTGGAGCAGCTGTTTCATTAGTGCCTGGGCACACTCTTCTGGTTGGCCTCCCTCAGGCCCTAAGTTTGTAGAGCTTGGGGCTGAGAACCCCCAGCCAATTTGCTTACCTTCTGGTAGCCACGCCCCCGTATCTGGTGCAAGAGACCTCAGTTGTTAGCACTGGTGGGAGCGGTAGCCGTGAGTCCCACGCCGAGGCGAGTCGGTGCAAGAGACGTCAGTTGTCAGCACTGGTGGGAGCGGTAGCTGGGAGACCCGTGCCGCGCAGCTCCCGCGGGCTCCTGTGCCAGTGCTGCCTCCGGGTTTTCTTGACTACCACTCCGGCAGGTCGCTGGACCTGTTCCGGGCCCGGGCGGCGGCTCTGTTCGGCCCCTCTGGCCTCCACAGTATTCAGCAGGACCCGGACCGAGAAACAGTTTCCGCGGGTTCTTTATCACCGGGCCAAAACAGTTCCGGGAGCCAGAATTCGGCCTCTCCGGACTTGGTGCATGCTCCGACAGGAGCAGGCTCCAAGAAGCAGTTTCAGCGGGTTCTATAGCCCTGGGCCAGAGCAGCTCCGGGAGCCGGAACTCCGACACTCCGGGCTCGGTGCGTGTTCTGATAGGAGCAGGCTCCAAGAAGCAGTTTCCGCGGGTTATTTAGCACTAAGTCTGAGCAATTTGTCTGCGAGATGCAGACAATTGTCAGCCTGAAATTACCTGTTCTATAGCTGAAAGAGCTGCAATCAGTCGAAAACAAGGATGGTGACGTCAGCTCTCCAAGATGGTGGCCGCTGGCTTCCTCCGTGGTCTGTCCGGTGTGGAGAACCAAACTGGACCGTTTCCTTTCCCCGTCTCCAACCCAGAATTCAGCTCCAAGCTCAGCAAATGCCTAGCTGGCAGGAGCCCACAGAATCAGCATCACTGTATCTCTGCGCCACCAGCCTGTCGTTTCCCAGCGCGCGCCGCAGACTCCAGCCATGGGGTGATCTGCCGAACAAGCAGCGCTCCATACAGATGGACAGATCGCTCGCATTTGAGCCCCTGAAGCTAATCCTCGTGCGATGAAAATCCTTCCACTAGGTTTTGGAGCACCCCAATTTTGCTGGAAATTCCTAACAAGATAGCTTTTAGCCGTTCTAACTCGTCATTTTCCCTCACAGTGACGCAGTACATGGAGTTACTGCACTCCCTTTGCGACCATCTTGCCTCTCAAGAAATCATATATTGATATAGAATCATTCATAACAACTAGTTATACGTCTAATTGTAATCCTAGGCTTATGGTTTATCATGAAGAGTGTGTGAGTTTTGCTTCAAAAGTGATTATGGAAATCAAAAATAATGTGTTTTGAAAGAAGTCTCATGAAAAGACCAGTTTGAAACATGGCGGAACACGTGTTTTGTGAAGCAGAAAGTGATTGAAAGTGAAATATATGCCTATAAATTTGTGAACTTGTGGATGAAATATATATCCTATAATGTGCATAAACTGAAGAAATAGTAATGTACCAGTGTTGAAATAAAAATGAACTTCAAAATACTTATCATGTCCCATAGGAATCTACTTGCATTGATGTGAAACTGGATCAGTTACTGTAGAAATATTAGGATTCATATGCACCATTCACTGAAGTTAGTTTTCAATACTAGGAAAAAAATACGTATATCAGGTGAATGAATATTTCTGAGAATAATCTTGTGAAAAGTTTTTTATAAATCCACATACATATTCATGAATGAAATTAGGGAGTGTATAATAAGACACATATATTAAATATTTTGAAATATCTGGAGAGAATATATATATATATATATATATATATATATATATATATATAACCACACACAGATTTTAAAAATTAGCAATATATATGCCAATCGAATTACACTGTGAAATACATATCATCCACAGATCCAAAAATATTCATTTTACTGGATATGGATTTATGTATAACTTTTTTCAACTAGGAAGCTCACCCATAGTTTGGAATTTTCAGTTCAAACAGCATTTAGGAGGAGTGATCTCTTCTCACACTTTGTATCTGCCAAGTTATGTAACTCACAAGAATGTACGTGCGATACCAGGTAGGATTCTATATGTGCATATAAAAATACATGTGCTGAATAGAATACAGAGAAAGGGAGACAGGAATTCACATATTTGTTAACTTTAAAAGCACATGGAAAATTATTTCAACAAAAAATTTACTAGATTTATAACTCCTACCCTATATAATGCAAAAGCAAGTCCAAGTATACAACGTGCCTCCTCTGAACTGCTTGTATTTCTATTCTGTTTCGGTTATTTTTCTCCATCATATTAGGATTAGTATTCAGAATCTAGTAGGGTATGTGTTAGTGTCAGGGATTCAGTATATCAAATGTAAAATAGAAAAATGAAACCAATGTTTATGCAAATATGTGCTAAACAAAATCTTCCCACTCTCATCCAGAACAATTCCTTGACATTTCCTTCCCCCAAAGTAAGACACAATTAGAGGAGTAGAGTAATAAAATCTGTGAATAATATGCTCAGGAGTTTACAACCTTGGAAGTGGTAGAGGAGTTTTCCTAGTATGGGACAGGATAAACACTCCATATATATGGAGCTCTGCTGGCCTAAATACTTCTTGAGAAACTGCCTCTGAGTTTGGGCACTTGAAATATATGTTTTTGTCAGGAGCTTTAGCTTCTTCTAGTGAGACCATCAAAGCTGTGTCTGCATCTATGTGACCTGGAGGACATGATTTCTTATTTTCCAATGAACATGAGGCAGCAGTGCTGAATTCTCTCTTTGAAAGTAAACTGTGGCCACTGGGGGCTAAGGGTATTCCCATGTGGACTGGGAAGCCATTTGGTCATCCTCCACTTTTCGTGGTGTTTCTTGCTGCTGCACTGGGGACCTTGGCATTTGCTTCATGAAATAAAAGAAGTTCAACTGGGACACAGTTCTGGAGGCAATTCTGTCATGTGTGGTTGGTCAGGGTCTGCAGGAGAATGCACCAACCAGGCTTCTATCCCACATAGCTTGGCCACATGTCCATAGCAACCTGATTCTGAACATTGCCCGGAAACATCTCCATATAACAAGAAGCCTTTACATGGAAGGGTCTGCTGGCTGCACCATGTCAGTCACAAGCCATTTGGAAGCCAGTGGCAGATCCACATGGCCCCACCACAAATTTTTTATCACACATCTGCCTACCACAGCTCTAGGCCCACTACTCAGCAGGTTCCAACATACTGGCATCTCTGTTCTACACCATTTTCATGAAACCCACTCAATCAAGGCACTGTCTTGCATATTTACGATCAGCAACAGGACATCCAAAGTTTCTCCAGTGCCACCTGGTCATGGGAAATTCAAAATTTCATGGGTATTTATCTAGGAAATTTTTCAAGGATGACGTTGCAGGCACTGGTGGTTTCAATTCATTCAGGAACCATTAAATTGTGAGGAAGCTCATTTCAATGAATGCTCTGTAGAACTCTCACAGGCAAGGCTTCCCAAAGAGTGGCCAAAATGTCACATGAAGCCAGGCCCATTGAGGTCTACAATGTGACGTCCATGGGTGTTGTGACTCTCAACTATGGCTGCCAAGTCTTTCAGAATTAAATCATGTGATATCCTGGCTGAGATACCCAGGGCTCTGTGGAAAGCCAACCTGGGCCTAGATCTCAGTTTCCAAGGGTGATTCTCATGGGTGGACTCCTAAAATCCCAACAAAATTCATGGCAATACTTCTCTGAATTCAGTCTCTAAGGGGAATCACACCAGAGTTCAAGCCCAGGTGGTCCAGGTCATGTCTTCATACTGGACACAAATGACCAAATTTAAAACCAAAACCCTCCCATATGGCCCTCATCTTCTTCCATATAGACACTAATCACAACCTCTGGCGGAAGGTTTCCATGAGTGGCGGAGTCCAAGAGAGTGTCCAAAATAACTCCTTGCCCCTCATTGGCGTAAATTCAGGGTGGTCTGGACACCCTTCATGTGAAACCGGAGTGATCAAATATGCTAGACATTAATACTTCTATGCTTCTCCAATTTGTGGAAAACTGACTGTCAGGTATATATTTTTATGTGATTTGCAGTCATGAGAAATCACAAGCACCTCTGCAGGTCTTTGAAGAACCCATTTGACCCAAAGGATCCCTATTCTCACTTGATGGAGTTCAAGAACTTTAAAGAGGAAGGCGACAGACTTCATCCACAAGGACTGCTTTTTGGCCATTTTGGTTTTGGATGCACACATGGGATCTCTCTTTACATCCACCAGGTGCTGAGAATCAAAGCCACAACCTCACACAGGGCCAAGAGGCTGATTCAGACACATCCCTTTCCAAAGCAATTAAGCAAAGAGCCACAGGTGATGCCCATTCATTTCCATTTGAAAACTGTTTTCTTTAGGCTTCACAAAGGGGTGGCCTGAGGCAAAGACCTTCCTGACATTCAGGGGAACAGAACAATAGGTTAGCAAATGGCCCAAAGCAATGTTTCTCCACTGAGACTTTCCTGGTCACACTGATATCTGAATTTTCTGAGATGCTCACGATTCCCTTCAGCTATCCAGTACATGGCCATGTCACAGAGCTTGGAGGTGGTACTTATCTTGGTCACAAAATCATGAGCCTATTCGGGAGAGTGGCCAGAATTCAGGAAGAAAACAGGAACTTAGGAAGATAGCAGGTGTTACCCATCCATAAGGCAAGCCGCATTCCTTTCATACATTGGGCAGAAAGAATTCTGGTAAGCTTTCTACTAGCCTGGACACATCCTTTGATGCATTCTCTTTTCTAATGTCTACAACCATGGACACAGTGGGATACACAGACTTAAAAACACTCGCCTTGTCAAATCACTTGTTAGAAATCGTCCACTCCAAACCAAACAAACTGCCTTTCCTACCTATTTTCAAAACATGAGACAAAATCACAAACACACACTCACACCAACAAAGTCACCTCCTTTCTCAAAGTAGGTCTCTGACTATCGGGTGTGACCTCTGACTGGTGGGCCGTACTATGTTCCCATCAAATGGCCTGTTCTGTCTCAGATCTGGTTTCCTTGGCCAACTCTGTGAAGTTGTCAGGAGACAGCGGTGAGCCACTTCCTGCTTAGTCAGGAAAGGCCACTCTTCAGAGCTTTCCTGGCATTTGGCCATCCTCACATCAGTAGATACCAAGAAAGACTGACTCTGTCCTTGGTAAATCAAAAGAAGGGAGACCACTGGGACTGGGCCTGGGACTAGATTTGTGTGCCTGGATGCCTGGATCCCAAGTTCAGAGAGTTCCATCACCAAGAATGTGAGGTGAGGTCACTTCCTTCAGGAACTGAATGAGGTCAATGCCTTGGCAAGCACATTGTCCTAACATTTGCTTCCAAAGGTCCCATGAAATGGAGGCTGTCCCTAATTCCTTTGACACTTTCACAAGTTAGAATGGTATATCAAACATTGGTAACCAGGAACAGCTCTCCACAGAGGCCTCGATTTGTCCTTCTTCTCTACATAAAGAAGAGAGAGGCTGATTCAGACACATCCCTTCATGCTGACCAGGTTGTTTGCAATGAAAGATGACTTTTGCTCTCTCAGTTCCTTCATAGGTGCCTACAACTTCTCTAGGGATCATTTGCGCATAGACCTTTGAGTTTCTCAGCAGTTGGAAGATCCCCTACATTCCTGTATTTTAAGACCAACTCTGTCCTTGCTCTTCTCTAAAGTTAGATTGAGGGAACAGTGTATGGTTAGGGTTAATAACAGGTTTGATTTGGAATAGAAATCATTCTGCTGGATGAATAATCGTATTGGGAATCTGCAATATTTTCAAGAATATATAGGTAAAATATAGGAATCTGAAAACAGAAATCTAGGTAAGATTTGAAGCCCAGAAGGGCATTGGGCCCTTGATTGCGGTATTAAGCATAGGACCTTGTAACTTGGATGATTGATTTTCAAAGAGAACTTCCAGTCAAAATGGATAGTCAGGAGTATTAGGAAGATAGTCAGTATGTTTATAAAGGAGAGTGAGTATAGGATTTGGACCAAAAGTTCTTTAGCTATAGGGTTTCGGGTATTGAATGAATGTAAATGTCAGCACATGTGAAGAATTAATCACAATGATGAACTGGGGAAAATATGTAGGAATGCAGATATCAATAGAGACTTTAGGAAATCTGGCAAAGTATAGTCGGTAGTGAAATGTTAATAAAATAGATTCTTGTCACTTCCTGTTTTTCTGTATGCTTAATAAAACACTGTTGAAATCTGGAGAAGTGTTTTCTGAACTTTTTCCCAGAATGTGCTGTCCCCAACTGCCAAACTTCAGAATGTACTCCCTCACCCAGTTGCACGCAAACTGCTCACCCGCCCAGGCCCATCAATAAACTTTCCTCCCCTGCCCTCTTCAAGGAAAGTATATAAGCTCTGCTTAAGCTGTTCTCAGGGTTCTCTGCTCTATTCAAATGAGCTCTGAGCCCCAGCATGCTGGACCCCAATAAACCCTTTGTTTTTGCATGAGAGAGTCTCTTAGTGGTCTCTTCCCACCAATGCTCTTCCGATCTTTATATATGGAGGTTCCACCGAAATCCAGCAGCGGTGAACGAGAGACCCCAATGGGGCTACTCTCATGGGTAAGTAAGGCGCCTCTTTCTGGTTTCAGGTTTCAGGTTAGGGCTTGGCAAAATGGCTGTCGATGAAGTGTGTGAGCTCTCTTTGATGGTGGCTGGCAGACGTGTCACAGAGCCACAAGCCAAGTCCCTGGGGGACGCCACAGAGGACTCGGGAATCGAGGAATAATAGTCCCCTCGACTCAGTGATACTTTGTTTCAGATTCGGTATTGCCAGCCCATCGGGTTTTGCCGCCTGCTCAGTCTTGGTCTCAGTGTTGGACGTCCATTGCCTGTCTTTATTGTTTTCTCTTGTCTGTATCCTGTGTCGTTGCTTTTACTGTTTGTGTATCTTTCATTATGGGACAGATCACTTCAATGCCTCTGTCCCTGACCCTTGATCTATGGACGAAAGTCCGCTTAAGGGCTCAGAATGTTTCTTTTTCAGTAAAACGCTGGACCTGGCAGACTCTGTGTGCCTCAGAATGGCCCACCTTTGGATTCGGATGGCCCTAGAAGGATCTTTCTACTTCCCACTAATTTAAAAAGACAGAGATATTGTCTTACAGCCAGGGCCACATAGCCATACTGATAAACAGGAATATACCTTAACTTGGCAGGACCTCTGCAAATCTCCTCTTCGTGGGTGAAGCCTTTCCTTGCTGTGTCCCCGTTCCTACTCCTTCCCCCACGATCTCTCAACCCCTCTGCTCCTCCTCCTCCTCCACCCTCTGTTCTCCCTGAGTCACAAGATTTGACTCTGCTGGACTCTCCTCCACTTCCTTATCTTCTACCCTTGTCCCACAACCCCCAACACCCTCTAAGTGATTCTCCAGCTGCTGACTCAGCCTCTCCACAATTGGAGGACGCTAAGCCAGCCCAGGGCCCTCCAGATAACTCCCCTGCGTCACATACAGCCCCTCCTCCCCTGGAGGAAGCTGGAGTTGCTAAAGGAACTCGCCGGTGGCAAATGATTAAAAACCCTGGAACTCCCGTGTTGCTTCCCTCCATCCCTAAGGGCCAATGATTGACTATGGCCATGGGGAAAAAAATGGAAACCTACCAGTATTGGCCTTCTCCTCTTCAGACCTATATAAATGGAAAAATAACAATCCCCCTTTTACCGAGGACCCAACCTGGCTCTCAGGTCTGGTGAAGTCATTGATGTTTTCACACCAACCTACTTGGGATGACTGCCAACAACTCCTAGGGACTCTCTTCATGACAGAGGAACAAAAGAGAATCCTCCTGGAGGCTAGAAAAAAGTATCCTCGACCAAATGCGTGACCGACACAACTTCCCAACATATTCAAAGCCGGCTTTCTCTTGAAACGACCCAACTGGGACCCCAACACCTTTGAAGGTAGGGAGCATCTGTCCACTTATCGCCGGGCTCTAATAGTGGGTATCTTAGTGGCCGCTAGGTGACCAACTAATTTGGCCAAGGTAAGAGAGATTATATAAGGGCCTGATGAATCTCCCTGTATGTTCCTAGAGATAATTATGTAGGCATATAAGAGACATACTCCTTTCGATCCTCAGGCAGAGGATCAAAAGGCATCTGTCACAATGGCCTTTATTGGGAAAGCTGCCCTGGATATTAAAAGAAAGTTACAATGCTTAGATGGATTACAAGATATGACTTTGAGGGATTTAGTCAGAAAACCCGAGAAGGTATACTTTAAGAGAGAAACTGAGGAAGAGAAGGGAGCTGAGTGAGGATAAAAGAAACAAAAGACAGACTAAGGCATTGACTAAGGTCCTGGTCACAACAACAAATAGGCCAGAAACTAAGAAACAGAGAGACAGGAAGGGATACCTGGGCACACACTAGAGGCCACCCCTGGCCTCAGATCAATGTGCCTACTCTAAAGAAAAAGGACACTGGGCAAAAGAGTGCCCTAGAAAGAGACAGCCATGCCAGCCAGATATTCTGACTCTGGAGGAATACTAAGAAAGTCCGGGCTCAGATCCTCTCCCTGACCTCAAGGTAACTTTTGAAGTGGAGGGGAACACAATAAACTTTGAAGTAGATACAGGGGCAATATACTCAGCCCATAAGGCCCATTGGGCCCTCTACCGAATAAAAGGTCTCTAATTCAAGAGTCTAACAGAAGTAAATATCGGGCTTTGACAACTAAGAGGACCATGGACCAGGGAAAAGGAAAAATCCATCACTCCTTCCTAGTAATCCCAGAATGCCTGGCCCCATTGATGGGCAGAGTTCTGCTCACCAAGCTCTGGGCCAAAATAACTTTTAACCCTGAAGGCCCCCAAGTGGAATTTTTTAATCCTTCAGTAACTACTCCTATAATCATGGCTCTAACTATGTCAGTAGCAAATGTTCATCAACTCACTCACCTTTGTTCAAAGAAACTGCATTCATTAGTGAAGGATCAAGAACACAGTTTTCCACTAACCTACTCACAGCAAAAGGAAATAACTGAATGGGTAACAAAAGCCTGTCAGGTCCATTAATTGGTTAAAGCTTACACTTCCAAGCTTCCTGCAGGAAAGCATCTATGAGGAACCAGACGAGGACAATTCTGGGAAGTGGACTTTACTGAAATTAAGCCAGAAAGGTATGGACTAAAATAACTCCTAGTCTTTGAACATACATTTTCAGGATGTATTGAAGCCTTCCCCACACACACAAAAAAAAAGAAATAAAAAAGAAGAAAAAAGAAACATCGCAAATGGTTGTAAAGAAGATCCTGGAAGATATTTATTCTCCCCTTGACGACCAGTAGTCTTAACGCTCATCAGCCCCTTAAACTGCGATGGCTGATCACAAATCCTACTGGACACGAAGTATGGCCTATCTCGAATACAGCCCCCTTACGAACCTGGTGGCCATCTCTCCACCCAGTCATTTGTCAGCTGGCTATAGGTCTTTCCTATTGGGATATCCCTGATTAACAGGATCCCTCTAAAATTCCATTAAATCCGTTCCGTACCATAGATAATGGAAACAAACATTATAGATGTAGGGACACGTGAGCCAGATGCAGGTTGGCTAGCCTAGATTACTATGTTTGCCCGGCAGACTATCAAAGCCACAAACAGTCACGGCTGTGGGGGGGGAGAGCAGACTTCTATTGTAAGTCATGGGGATGTGAGCATACAGGGACTGTCAGATGGAACCCAAACTCCTCATCAAATTCTGTACACAGCATTGGCCATATTACGAATTAGATAACCAAAACCGATGGCCCCCAGAGGGGTCTCTAGATCCTCAAATTCTGTGTGACCTTTTTAACTTCTGCAATGCTCAAAAGGGTGAAAGGAGATTCCGCTATGTGGAGGCCTTCTCTCTCCTTTGCTCACATCCTGAACTATGCTTCTCCAATAGATGCTCAGTCTCAGCCTTGTGCTCCAGACTCTCTGCTGTCACTCCCACCTCAGCAACTTGATTTCTCCCCTCCAATATCTAGATCAAAAACCCAAATCTCGACTGGTTCTCAGACCATTGCTCCCTTGCTGAGGTTGCAGGTACTGAGGTACCACTCCATTCACTCACTCCTCTCCTCTCCTGTCAGTGCCCGCACCGGGTCCCACCCAGTCCTCTTACCACCTAATGCAAAGCTCAAACCCGCTGAGAAGAATCCTCAGACCCTAATACAAGATGTAATGAAAATGGCCTTTAATGTTGCTTTGTCATCACTAAAAACAGGTTACTAAGAATTTAAAGTCCCTCACAGGCTTTTTGGAATCTCACTCCCGTCTCCCCCTCTGTTCTATCTGTTTTACTGCTCAAGTTTTTGTTGCTATTAAGATCCCAAAGCCCTCTCCCAATATTCTTTTACATCTCTCCTTCCTCATTCTCAGATTCACAGAGCTGCTCTTTTCCCTGCCTTCCAAATTGTGCCCCTCTGTACCAGGCCCACAGAAAAGTCTTAACTGACCTTCTCCAGAAGTCTTCACCATGGCTGATTTAGGACTTTCAGCAAAAGAGTCCCTATAAAAGAGTTCACTGTAGATAAACTTCCTATTTTTGTGTTGCCCTGGTCTCCTTGGCAACTGGCTAAAAAATTCAGCACTCCTGATCTAGACACACCCTTACTAGTTTTTCACAAAATATTTGAAAAAAAGGCCTCTGGCCTTGAGCTGGGGCTTCACAGAGATGGCTACATTTCTAAGATAAAGAAGTTACAAACTGGGCTGTATGGAAACAGCTGGAAGGGGGAAAAAAAGAAAGGGAAGACACCCCCACCCAGGTGTCCTTGAAAAGTTAACTTGTCCAAACTGAGGAAAAAACAGAAACAAAAACTGCTTTTTGTGAACTTCTGCAGACTGTGAACTTCTGAGCCCCTTCCCTTACGTGTTGGGTACAAAATTCTGAAACTACGTAACTTTTATTTCAGGGGATTAATTGATTACAACAGAAGCAATGCCCTCTGAATCTGGTTGAAACCAAAAAAGACTGTTTCCGTGTCTTTGGTGCTATCTTAGGTGCCTTGCCTTGTCCGTCCCTACAACAGTATAATTCTATATACTTAAACATTGTTTATGTTTTCATGAAATGGTCAACAGATGTGATTAATTGTGAAATGGTGCAGATGTTTCCCAGAGTGCTCTATCATGACGCAGGTTCATTTGAAGATCAAAGAGGGGGACATACAACCCGGTTCTGCTGGGAACATATGTCCCTCACCTTAGCCATTCTATTATGAATAGGAGTTGCTGCAGGGTTGGGCACAAGAACCACTGTTCTGGTCCATGGGACACAACAAGTGACCCAATTAGAAGCAGCAATAGATCAAAACTTAAAGATTTTAGAAACCTCCATCACAGCTTTGCAGGAATCTTTAACCTCTCTCTCTGAAGTTGTTTTACAGAAAAGGCGAGGGTTGGACCTCCTTTTCATGACAGAAGGGGGCCTTTGTGCTTCATTGAGGGAAGAATGTTGTTTTTATGTCGACAATATTGGAGTTGTAAAAAAAATCTATGAGTAAATTAAAAAGATGCCTTGAAGAGCAACAACGAGAGAGAGAGGCACAAAAAGGGTAGTTTGAGTCTTTTTTTACACAGTCCCCCTGGTTAATTACGTTTTTATCAACCCTGGCCGGTCCAATAATAATCCTCATATTATTACTAACTGTAAAACCCTGTTTCCTCAACCATGTAATTTCTTTTCTCCAAGCTCAAATTGGACAAATTAAAATTATGGTAATACCCCACTAGCAGACATAGAATGTGACACCCCACAACGATCACTTTTATGAATAAAGTAGCCAGAAAAAGAAGTGGGGAATGAAAGGTTAATAAAATATGTACTTGTCACTTCCTGTTTTTCTGTACACTTAACGAAACACTGTTGAAATCTTGAGAACTCTTTGCTAATCTTGTTGCCAGAATGTGCTGTCCCCAATTGCCAAACTGCAGAATCTACTCCCTCACCCGGTTGAATGGAAACCTGAACTGTACTTGGATCATTTAATGTAGAAGAGAACATCCATTCAAAAAGTTATAGTCAGTTGGATTAGAAAGATAGTCGGTAAGTTTAGGAAGAAAAGTGAGTATAGGATTTGGAACAAAAGTTCTTTAGCAATAGGGTTTTGATTAGAGAGTCAATGTAAATGTCAACACAAGTGAAGAGTCAGTCACAATGATGCACAGGGCAAAATATGTACGAAAGCAGATATCAATAGAGACATTAGGAAATCAGGAAAAGAATAAAGTTAGTGATGGGATTAGATATTTTCAACAGGGTTGAGGATGAATATGTGAGCTTAGGATAAAACAAATATGAATCAATAATAGGATTGACATTTGATAGCATTAGCGTAGCCCAAGACAGTGTCCAAAATAAGCTCTGTTGCCCCTCATTTGCCTAAATTCCCAGTGGCCTGTACACCCTTCCTGTGTACCAGGAGTGATCAAATAGGCCTGCCCTTAATACTGCTCTGCTTCTCCAATTTGAGTCCTACTGAGTGTCGGGTACAGATTCTTTATGTGAATTGGAAAGATGTGAAAACTCAAGCACCTATTGGATAGCCTCTGAATAGATTTGAAGAACTCATTTGACCCAAAAGATCCCTATTCTCACTTGATGGAATTCAGGAACCTTACAGAGGAAGGCAAAATACTTCATCAACAATGACTGCTCTTTTTGCCATTTTGGATTTTATGCACCCATGGGATCTTTCTTTAGATCCATCAGGTGCTGAGAATCTAAGTCAAAGAATCACACTGGGCCAAGAGGCTGATTCACACACATCTCTTTCCAAATCAATTAAGGAAAGAGCCAAAGGTAAAGGATATTCATTTCCATTTGAAAAATCTTTCCTTCAGGATTCACAAAGGGTTGGCCTGAGACAAAGACCTTCCTGACTCTCAGGGCAACAGAACAATAGGTAAGCAAATGGCCCAAAGCAGGGATTCTCCACTGAGACTTTACTGGTCACACTGATATCTGAGTTTTCTGAGATGCTCGCCATTCCATTCAGCTATCCAGTACATGGCCATGTCACAGAGCTTGGAGGTAGTACATACCTTGGACACAAAACCATGAGCCTATTCTTGAATTTGGCCATAATTCAGGAAGAAAACAGCAACTTAGGAAGGTAGCAGGTATCGCCCATCAATAAGGCAAGCCACAGTCAATTCATAAATTGTGCTGGATGAATGCTGGGAAGCTTTCTATGAGACAGGACACATCCATTGATGCATTCTCTTTTCTAATATCTACAAGCACGGACACAGTGGGATACACAGACATAGAAACACTTGCATTGTCAAACGACTTACTAGAAACAGTTCACTCCATAAAAAACAAACTGCCTTTTCTACCTATTCTCAGAACATGAGAAAAAACCACAAACCCACACCCGCAATGGCACCTCCTTCCCCCAAATAGGTCTGTGACTCTCCGGAGTGTGCTCTGACTGATGGGCCATACTATGATCCTCCAAAATGGCCTGCCCTGTCTCAGATCTGATCTTCTTGGCCAACAATGTGAAGTTGTTAGAAGCCAGGAGTGAGCCACTATCTGCTTTCTCAGGAAGAGCCCCTCTTCCGAGCTTTCCTGGCATTTGGCCATCCTCACATCAGTAGGTATCAAGAAAGACTGACTCTGTCCTTTGTAAATCCAAAAAAGTGAGACCACTGGGACTAGGACTGGGACTGTCTCTGGGTGCCTGGCTTTCTGTATACCAAGTTCAGAGAGTTCCATCACCAAGGAAGTGAGATGAGATCACTTCCTTCAGGAACTGAATGAGATCACTGCCTTGGCAACCACTTTGTCATAACAATTGCTCCCAACGGTCCCATGAGATGAGGGTTGCACCTACTTCCTGTGACACTTTCACAAGTTAAAATGGTATATCACCCGTAGGCAAAAGGGAACAGCTCTCCACACAGGCCGGGTTTGGTCCATCTTCTCTACATTAAGAAGAGATAGGCTCATTCTGACGCAACCCTTAATCCTGACCAGGTTGTTTGCCATGGAAGATGATTTTTGCTCTCTCAGGTCTTACATAGCTGCCTACATCTTCTCCAGAGATCATTTCTGCATGGAGCTTTGAGGTTCTCAACAGATGGAAGATCCACTGCATTCCTGTATTGTAAGACCAACACTGTCCCTGCTCTTCTGTAAACATAGATGTGAATTGGAGTCATGAGAAAACCCACGAACCTATGGGATAGCCTCTGCAGGGCTTTAAAGAATTCACTTGACCCAAATGATCGCTATTCTCAGTTAATGGAGGTCAGGAACCTTACAGACGAAGGCGAGAGACTCTATCCACCATGACAGTTCTTTTGTCCATTTTGGTTTTGGATGCACACATGGGATTTTTCTTTAGACCCATCATGTACTGTGAATCTAAGCCACAGCCTCACATAGGGCCAAGAGGCTGATTCAGACACATCCATTTCCAAAGCAATTAACCGAAGAGGCACAGGTAATGACCATTCAATTCCATTTGAAAACTATTTTCTTCAGGCTTCACAAAGTGTGGCCTGAGGCGAAGACCTTCCTGACATTCAGGGCAACAGAATAGGTAAGCAAAAGGCCCAAAGAAGGGTTTCTCCACTGAGACTTTCTTGGGCATACTGATATCTGAGTTTTCTGAGATACTCACCATTCCCATCAGCTATCCAGTACATGGCCATGTCACAGAGATGGAGGTGGTACATATCTTGGACACAAAATCATGAGCGTATTCTGGAGAGTGTCCAGAATTCAGGAAGAAAACAGGAATTTAGAAAGATGGCAGGAATTGCCCATCCATACGGCAAGCTGCAGTCCATTCATAAATTGCACAGGATGAATGCTTTGAAGCTTTCTCGTAGACAGGACACATCCATTGATGCATTCTCTTTTCTACTGTCTACAATCACGGACACAGTATGATATATAGACACAGAAACACTCACGTTGTCAAAGGACTTACTCGAAACAGTTCACTCCAAAACAAACAAACCAGCTTTCCTAACTATTCTCAGAACATGAGACAAAACCACAAACTCACACTCACACCCAAAATGGTACCTCTTTTCCCAAAGTAGGTCTGTGTCTATCCGGAGTGTCCTCTGACTTGTGGGCCATACTATGTTCCCCAAAAATGGCGTGTCCTGTCTTCAATCTGGTCTCTTTAGCCAACTCTGTGAAGTTGTCAGGAGCCCGTGGTGAGAAACTACCTGCTTTCTCTGGTAAGGCCAGTCTTCATAGTTTCCAGGCATTTGACTGTCCTCACATCAGTAGGTACCAAGAAAGAGTGACTCTGTCTTGTTAAATCCAAACAAGAGAGCCCACTGGGACATGGAGTAGGTTTGACTCTGTGTGCCTGGTTTCCTGGATCCCAAGATCACAGACTTTCATCACCAATAATGTAAGGTGAGGTCACTTCCTTCAAGAACTGAATGAAGTCACTGCCTTGGAAACCACTTTGTTTTAACAGTTGCTTCCAAGGTTCTCAAAAGATGGAGTCTGCCTCTACTTGCTGTGACTCATTCATAAGTTATAATGGTATATCAACCATAGGCACCGGGGAACAGCTCTCCACACAGCCATGGTTTGGTCCATCTTCTCTACATTAGGAAGAGAGAGGCTAATTCAGACACATCCCTTCAACCTGACCAGGTTGTTTGCCATGTAAGATGACTTTTGCTCTCTCAAATCCTTCATACCTGCCTACACCTTCTCCAGGGATTATTTCTGCAGGGACTTTTGAGGTTCTCAGCTGGTGGATGATACCCTACCTTCCTGGATTTTAAGACCAACTCTGTCCCTGCTCTTCTGTAAAGTGAGATTGAGGGAACAGTGTATGGTTAGTGTTAATAGCATGTTCGATTTGGGTTAGGAGTCATTCTGCTGGATGAATTATGGTATTGGGAACCTGTGATATTTATAACAATATAAATGTGAAATATATGTATGAGAACAGAGATCTAGGAAAGATTTGAAGCCCAGAAAGGCATTGGGCCCTTGATTGGTATACTTAGATTGAATCATGTTCTGCACCGAGGTCTCAGATAAATCGATATACAATGGCATAGGACCCTATACCTCGGATGATTGAAAGTAGAAGAGAACATCCAGACAAAAGGGATAGTCTGTAGGATTAGGAAGATAGTAAGTAGGTTTAGGAAGAAGAGTGAGTCTCGGAGTTGGACCAAAAGTTCTTTAGCAATTGGTTTTCAGTTAGAGGGTGAATGTAAATGTCAGCACATGTGAAGAGACAGTCACAATGATGAACTGGGAAAAATATGTAGGAAAGCAGATATCAATAGGGGCATTAGGAAATCAGGAAACGTATAAAGTGAGTGATAGGATTAGATATTTTCAAAAGGCTTGAGGTTAAATATATAATCTTAGGAAGAATCAAATATGTAGTAACCAATTGGATTGACATTTGAGAGCAGTAGGCACCCTGGACATAGATGCTTTTAGTAATCCATGGTCACTTCCCATTTAGGCTTTGGTACAATCATATGTGTGACCTTTGCATTTTGTGTACAGAATACTACTGTGGTAAAATGTATATGTAGATCAGGTGACATGAGTATTTCTTGCACCATAAAGGGGAGTAATATTCTGGAAACTTAAAATTAGTACTCCGGATACAAATAGGTGTACCTTGTGTTGATGATTATTGAGATGATGCATGAATAGACCATATTGTGAATAAAGTATGTAACTGGATCCAACATTAAATTATGGTTTGAGTTTGCATCCGAAAATATATTGGAAATCTTATATTGATATATATACCATCATTCCAACGAGTTATATATGCAATGGTATTATTAGGGTTACGGTTTATCGTGAAGAGTGAGTTTTGCTTCAAAAATGATTATGGAATCGAAAATAATGTGTTTAGAAAGAAGTCTAGTGAAAAGACCAGTAAAGAAACATGGAGGAATACATGTGTTCTGAAGTAGTAAGTAATTGAAAGTGAACCAAATGCCAAAAAAATTTGTGAAGTTGTGGATGAAAAAATACATCCTATGATGTCCATAAACTGAAGAAATAGTAATGTACCAGTGTTGAGTAAAAATGAACTTCAAATTACACATCATGTCCCATACCAATCTACTTGCATTGATGTTAAACTGGGTCAGTTACTGTAGAAATATTAGGATTTTTAAGCACCATCCACTGAACTTAGTTTTCAGTAGTAGGAAACCAAAATATATTTCAGGTGTATGAATATTACTGAGAATAATCTTGTGAAAATTTGAATTTAAATGAACATAAATGAATATGAATGAATTTAGGGAGTGTATAATAAGACACATATTATTCATATTTTTTTAAAATCTGGAGAATACACACACACACACACACACACGCACACACACACACACACACATGCACACACACACACATTAATATTTAGCAATATATATGCCAATCGATATTCCTCATGAAATATAATTCATTCACAAATCCAAAAATATTCATTTTACTGAACATGGATTTATGTATAGTGTTTTTCACTAGGAAGCTCACCCATAGGTGGAATTTTCAGTTCCATCATTATTTAGGGAAAGTCATCTCTTCTCACAATTTTTATATTCCAAAGCCAGTGATCTTTCAAAAATGTACGTGTGATACCAGGTAGGATATTGTATATGCAAAAAAAAATTACATGTGCTGAATAGGATACAGAGAAAGGGAGACAGGAATTTACATATGTGATAACTTTAAAAAATCATGGAGAAATATTAAAATGAAAAGTTTACTAAATTTAAAACACATACTCTTGATAAAGCATAAGACAAATACAAATATACACCATGCTTCCTATGAAAGGACTGTACTTCTATTCAGTTAGGTTTTTTTTTCTCCATGATATTAGGATTAGTAGTCAGAGTCTAGTAGGGTATGGGTTAGTGTCAGGGATTCAGTATTTCAAATGGAAAATAGGAAAATGAATCTAATGTGTATGCAAACATGTGATACACAAAAATCTTCCCTCTCTTATCCAGAACAATGCCTTGACATAACCATCGGTAAAAGTAAGACACAATTAGAGGAGAGGAGTTAGAAAACCTGTGAATACATATGTGGAATAAAAAATGCTCAGGAGTTCACAACACTGGAGGTGGTAAAAGAGTTTACAAAAGTATGGGAGAGGGTAAACACTCCAGAAACATGGAGCTGTGCTGACCTAAAGACTTATTGAGAAACTTCCTCTCAGGTTAGGCACAAGAAATATATGTATGGCAATATGTAAATCAATGGTTCTGCAACTGATGTGATTCTGCAATCTGTATATGGAGTAAAAATGGGAGCTCATATCCCACTTGAATCAAAGTGTGAAATATGATATATCAAGAAGTATGTAATGTTTTGAACAACCTACAATGAAAATTAATTAAAAAAAGAAAAAGAAATATATGTAATTGTCAGGAGATTTAGCTTCGTTTATAGTGACACCAAAAATCTGGGTCTGCATCTATGTGACCTGGAGGACATGGTTCTTTATTTTGTAATGAACATGAGGCAGCAGGTCTGAATTCTCCCTTTGTAGGTAAACTGTTGCCACTGGGAGCTAAGTTTCTTCCCGTGTGGTCTGTGAAGCCATTTGGTCATCCTCCACTTTTCAGGGTGTTTCTTACTGCTGCACTGGGAATTTGGTATTTGTTTCACGAAATACAATATGTTCAACTGGGACACAATGCTGGAGGGGGTTCTGTCATGTGTGGTTGGTCAGGGTCGGCAAGAGAATGTACGAACCAGGCTTCTATCCCACATAGCTTTCCCCTTGACTATAGCAACCTGATTCTGAACATTGCCCTGAAACCTCTACATATAACAAGATGCCTTTACATATAAAGGTCTGCTGCCTGCACCATGTAAGTCGCAAGTTTTGGAAGCCAATGGAAGATCCAGGTGGTCCTACCAAAAATATTTATTTACACACCTACAGTCCACTGCTCTACACCCACTACCCAGCAGGCTCCAACTTACTGGCATTTCTGTTCTACACCATTTTCACGAAACTCAGTCAATCAAGGCACTGTTTGTTATACTCATGATCAGCAACAGGATACCTAAAGGTTATCCAGTGCCACCTGGTCATGGGGATTTCAAAAATTTCATGGTGTTAATCTAGTCATTTTTCAAGGATGAAGTTGGAGGCACTGTGGGTTTCATTTAATTCAGGAACCATTAAATGGTGAGGAAGCTCATTTCAATGAAAGCTCTGGAGAACACTCACAGGCAAGCCTTCCCAAAGAGTGGCCAAAAGGACACATGAATCCAGGCCCATTGAGGTGTACAATGTGAGGTCCATGTGTGTTTGGACTCTCAACTATGGCTACCAAGTCTTTAAGAATTAAATCATGTGATATCCTGGCTCAGAATCCCTGAGCTCTGTGGAAAGCCATCCTGGGTCTAGATCTCAGTTTCCAAAAGCGATTCTCATGCGTGGTCTCCTAAAATCCCAACACTATTCATGGCAATACTTCTCTGAGGTCAGTTCCAGAACTCAGTCTCTAAGGGGAATCACACCAGAGTTCAAGCCCTGGTGGACCCAGTCATCTCTTCCAACTACCACACAAATTACCACAATTAAAATAAGAACCCTCCCATATGGCCCTCATCTTCTTTCATATAGACACTCATCATGATCTGGCTGGAGGTTTCCATGAGGGGCGCAGACCAAGACAGTGTCCCAAATAAGCTCCTTTGCCCCTCATTTGCCTAAAGTCAAGGTGGCCTGGACACCCATCCTTTGAACCAAAAGTGATCAAATAGGCCTGCCATTAATACCGCTCCAATTTGAGGACTACTGTCTGTGGGGTTTAGATTCTTTACGTGAATTTTAGTCATGAGAAAACCCAAGCACAATGGGCTAGCCTCTGCAGGTTTTGTAGAACTCTTTTGACCCAAAGGATCCCATTCTCACTTGATGGAGGTCAGGAACCTTACAGAGGAAGTCGAGAGACTTCATCCCAATAATTGTTCTTTTGGCGAATTTTCTTTTGGATGCACACATGGTAACTTTCTTGAGATCCATCAGGTGCTGAGAATCTAAGCCACAGCCACAGACAGGGCCAAGGGCCTGATTCAGACACATCCCTTTCCAAAGCAATTAAGTAAAGTGCCACAGGTATGCCCATTCATTTCCATTTGAAAACTGTTTTCTTCAGGCTTCACAAAGGGGTATCCTGAGGCAAAGACCTTCCTGACTTTCAGGGCAACAGAACAATGGGTAAGCAAAAGGCCCAAAGCAGGATTTCTCCTGTGAGACTTTCCTGGTCACACTGATATCTGAGTTTTCTGAGATGCTCGCCATCACCTACAGCTATCCAGTACATGGCCATGTCACAGAGCTTGGAGGTGGTACATATCTTGGACACAAAACCATGGGCCTATTCTTGAGATTGGCCGGAATTCAGGACAAAAATAGAAACTTAGGAAGGTAGCAGGTGTTGCTCATCGATAAGGCAAGCTACAGTCCATTCATAAATGGGGCAATATGAATGCTGAGAAGCTTTCTACTAGACACGACACATCCATTGATGAATTCTCTTTTCTAATGTCTACAACCACGGAAACAGTGGAATACACAGTCATAGAAACCCTCGCCCTGTGAAAAGACTTACTAGAAACAGTCCACTTCAAATGAAACAAACCGACTGTCCTACCTATTCTCAGAAAATGAGACAAAACCACAAACCCACAACCACACCCACAAAGGCACTTCCTTCCCCTAAGTAGGTCTGTGAATATCCAGAGTGTCCTCTGACTTGTGGGCCATAATATGTTCCCACAAAATGGCCTTTCCTGTCTCAGATCTTGTCTCCTTGGCCAACTCTTTGAACTTCTTAGGAGCCAACGGTGAGCAACTACCTGCTTTCTCATGAAAAACCCTGCATCCAAGCTTTCCTGGCATTTGGCCTTCGTCACATCTGTAGGTACCAAAAAATACTGACCCTGTCCTTGGTAAATCCAAACAAGTGAGACCACTGGGACTGGGACTTGGATTGGCTCTGTGTGCCTGGCTTCCTGGATCCCACGTTCAGAGAGTTCCATCACCAAGAAAGTGAGGTGAGGTCACTTCCTTCCTGAACTGAATGAGGGCACTGTCTTGGCAGCCACTTTGTCCTAACTGTTGCTTCCAAGGGTCCCAAGAGATTGAGGCTGCCCCTACTTCCTGTGCCATTTTCACATGTTAGAATGGTATATCAACCAAAGGCACCCAGGAATAGATCTCCACACAGGCCTGGTTTGGTCCATGATCTCTACATTAAAAAAAAATCTGATTCAGACACAATCTTTTATCCTGACCGGGTTGTTTGCCATGGAAGATGACTTTTGGTCTCTCAGGTCCTTTATTGCTTCCTACATCTTCTCCAGGGATCATTTCTGCATGGACCTTTGAGGTTCTCAGCAGGTGGAAGTTTTTCTACATTTCTGTATTGTAATATCAACTCCTTCCCTGCTCTTCTATAAAGTTTGATTGAGGGAACAGTGTCCGGTTATGGTTAAAAACATGATCGATTTGGGTTAGAAATCATTTTGCTGGATGAATGATCGTATTGAGAACTTGCTATGTGTAGAAGAATATATAGGTGAAATATATGTATGAAAAAAGAAATCTAAGTCTGATTTGAAGCCCAGAAGGGCATTGGGCCCTTGATAGGGATACGTGGTGTTGAATTACGTTCTGCAGAGTTGTCTCAGATAAATCGATATACAATGGCATAGCACCTTGTACGTTGCATGAATTAATGTAGAAGGAACATCAAGTCAAAAAGGCATAGTCAGTAGTGAAAGGTTAATAAAATTAATAAAATAGGTACTTGTCACTTCCTGTTTTTCTGTATGCTTAACAAAACACTTTTGAAACCTTGAGAAATGTTTGCTAATCTTGTACTAGAATGTACTGTTCCCAACAGCCGAACTGCAGAATGTACTCCCTCACTCGGTGTCATGCAAACCACCCACTCGCCCTTACCCATCACTAAACTTCCCTCTCTTCCCTCTCCAAGGAAAGTATATAAGCTCTGCTTAAGCTGTTCTCAGAGGTCTCTGCTCTATTTAATTTAGCTCTGAGCTCCAGCATGCTGGACCACAAATAAACCCTTTGCTGTTGCATGAGACAGTCTCTTGGTAGTATCTTCCTCTGACACTCGCCTGACCTTTACATATTGAGGTTCCACTGAGTTCCAAAAGTGGCGGACGAGAGACCCCAACGGGCTCCTCTCGGAGCAAGTAAGGCGCCTCTTTCTGGTTTCAGGTTTCTTGTTAGGGCTTGGCAAAATTGCTGGCGATGAAGAGCCTGGGCTCTCTCCGACGGTGGCTGAGAGACATGTCACAGAGACAAAGGGCTCCTCTCTGGAGGACCCCGCAGAGAACTTGGGAAATCAAGGAACAATAGTCTTCTCGACTCAGTGATATTTTCTTTTAGATTCGTTATTGCCATACCATTGGGTTTTGCCGGCTACTCATTCCTGGTCTCAGTGTTGGACGTTCATTGCCTGTCTTTATGGTCTTGTCTTATCTGTGTCGTGTGTCCTTGCTTTTACTGTTTGTGGAAATTTCATTATGGAACAGAGCACGTCAATGCCTCTGTCCCTGACCCTTGATCACTGGACCAAAGTCCGCTTAAGGGCTCAGAATCTTTCTTTTTTTAGTAAAACGCTGGACCTGGCAGAATCTCTGTGCCTCAGAATGGCCCATCTTTGGAGTCGTATGGCCCCTAGAAGGATCTTTCTACTTCCCACTAATTTAAAAAGTCAGAGGTATTGTCTTTCAGCCAGCGCCACATAGCCATCCGGATCAACAGCCATATATCTTAACTTGGCAGGACCTCTGCAAATCTCCTCCTCCATGGGTGAAGCCTTTCCTTGCCCCTACCTGTGCTCCTACTCCTTCCCCCATGATCTCTCAAACCCTCTCAACCTCCTCCTCCTCCACCCTCTGTTCTCCCTGAGTCACAGATTTGACTCTACTGGACTCTTCTCCCCCTCCTTATCCCCTGCCCTCGTCCCCTAACACACAACACACTCTAAGTGATTCCGCTCCTGCTGACTAAGCCTCTCTACCATTGGAGGAAGCTAAGCCGGTAATAGGATCTGACAATGGACCGATGTTCATGGCCCAGGTAAGTCAGGGGTTAGCCAGGAACCTGGGGATTAATTGGAAGTTAAATTGTGCTTATAGACCACAGAGTTCAAGACAAGTAGAAAGAATGAATAGAACCATTAAAGAGACCTTAACGAAATTAAGCTTAGAGACCAGCATAGGATTGGACTATGCTCCTGCCTTATGCAATGTTTCATGCAAGAAAAAATCCCTTTGTTTCTTTGAGTAACCTTACCACGTGTGAAATTCTTTATGGTGGCCCTCCTCCAGTAGGGGACCTAAGCCCAACTGTAAGACCTAAAGATCCTTTCCACACCCCCTTGCTTGACAGACTTAAAGATCTTGAAAGAACTCAGTAATACCTGTGAAAACAGCTGGCCACTGCCTACCCAACTGGGAACCAGGGGATTCCACATCCATATCAAGTAAGAGATTTCATCTATGTAAGATGATATCAGGTGTCATCCCTGGTACCCCGCTGAAAAGGACCATATCAGGTGCTATTATAACACCTACAGTGGTAAACGTAAACAGAATCACTTCCTGGATCCATGCCTCTCATCTCAAGCCTGCTCCCTGTACAGAATCTTTCTGGAAACTGAAAAAGACTGGTAACAGTTTCAAATTGTGTATTGGCAATGTGAATAAGGTTATATACTCTCCCCTTGGCTACAAGTAGTCCTAACCCTCATCAGCCCATTAAGCAGTGATGGCTGATCACAAATCGTACTGGAAAAGAAGTATGGTCTATCTCGCATACAGCCCCCTTAGGGACCTGGTGGCCATCTCTCCACCCAGACATTTGTTAGCTGGCTATAGGTATTTCCTATTGTGATATCACTGATGAAGAGGATCCCACTAAAATACCATTAAATCCCTTCTGTAACATAGATAATGGAAACAAACATTATGGATGTAGGGACACGCGAGCCAGATGCAGGTTGGCTAGTCTAGATTACTAAGTTTGCCTGGCAGACTATCAAAGCCACAAAGAGTAACGGCTGTGTGGGGGAAAAGCCGACTTTTTCTGTATGTCATGGGAATGTGTGCATACAGGGGCTGCCTGATGGAACCCCAATTCTTCATCAAATTCAGTACACAGCATTGGCCACATTACCAATTAGACAACCAAAAACTATGGCACCCAGAGGGGTCTCTAGATCCTCAAATTTTGCGTGACCTTTTTGACTTCTGCAAGTGCTCAAAAGAGTGAAAGGAAATTCCCCTATGTGGAAGCCTTTTCCCTCCCTCACTCACATCCTGAACTATGCTTCTCCAATAGATCATTATCCTCAGCCTTCTGCTCCAGACCCTCTGCTGTCACTCCCATCTCAGCAACTTGATTTCTCCCCTCCAATAACTAGATCAGAAACCCAAAGCTCCACCAGTTCTCTGACCATCGCCCCCTTGCTGAGGTAGCAGGTACATAGGTACCGCTCCACCGACTCATTCCTCTCATCTCCTGTCAGTGCCCTCACCGGGTCCCACCAGGTCCTCGTACCAGCTAACCCAATGCTCAAACGAGCTGAGGAGAGCCCTGAGACCCTTATCCAAGATGTAATATAATTGGCCTTTAAAGTTGCTTTGTCATCACTGAAAACAGGTTACTAAAATTTAAAGTCCCTCACAGGATTTTGGGATCCTCACTCCCGTCTTTCACTCTGCTCTACCTGATCTACTGCTCAAGTTTGCTGCTAGGAAATTCCCAATACCCTTTCGCATTATTCTTTTACATCTCTCTTTTCCCTCATTCTCAGATCCTCGGAGGTGCTCTCAGCCCCACCTTCCCCGTCTTTCCCCCTCTGTACCAGGCCCACAGAAAAGTCTTAAATGACCTTCTTCAGAAGTCTTCACCATGGCTGAGTTTTGAACTTTCAGCAAAACAGTCCCAATAAAGACTTTAATGTAGATAAACATTCTCTTTTGTATTGCCCTGTTCTACTTGGCCACTGGCGAAAAATCTCAGTACTTCTATGCTAGACAACCCCTAACTACTTTTTCACAAAATATGTGAACAAGTCCTCTGGCCTTCAGCTGGGGCTTCACAGAGATGGCTACATTTCTAAGATAAAGAAATTACCAACCGGGCTCCATGGTAACAGCTGGCAGGGGGAAAATAAGAAAGGGAAGAAAAAGCTCTCCTCCTCCCAGGTGTCCTTGAAAAGTTAACTTGCCCAGAACAGGAGGAAAAACAGAAACAAATACTGCTTTTTTAAACTTCTGAAGACTGTAAACTTCTGAGCCCCATCCCTTATATGTTGGGTACAAATTTCTGAAACTACCTAAACTTGAGTTTCAGGGGATTAATTGATTACAATAGAAGCAATGCCCTCTGAATCCGGTTGCAACCAAATAGGACTGTTTCCCTCTCTTCAGTGCTATCTTAGGTGCCTTGCTTTGTCAGTGCCTACAACAGCATAATTCAATACACTTAAACATCGTTTATGTTTTCATGAAATGATCAAGATATGTGATAAATTGTGTAATGGTGCAGATGTTTCCCAGAGTGCTCTATCATGACGTAGGTTCATTTGAGGATCAAATAGGGGGGGGCATACAACCGGTTCCACTGGGAACATATATCCCTCACTTTAGCCATCCTATTAGGAATAGGAGTTGCTGCACGGGTGGGCAGAGGAACCAGTGGCATTGTCCATGGGACACAAAAGATGACCCAATTAGAAGCAGCAATAGAGCAAAAGTAAGATATTAGAAACCTCCTTCAGGGCTTTGCATGAAACTTTAACCTCTCTCTCTGAAGTTGTTTTACAGAACAGTTGAGGGTTGGACCTCCTCTTCATTAGAGAAGGGGGCCTTTGTGCTGCATTGAGGGAAGAATGTTGTTTTTATGCTGACTATACTGGAGTCGTAATAAAATCTATGAGTAAATTTAAAAGACACCTTGAAGAGCATCAACAAGTGAGAGAGGGCCCAAAAGGGTGGCTTGAGTCTTGGTTCACACAGTCCCCCTGGTTAACTACGTTTTTATCAACCCTGGCCGGTCCAATAATAATCCTCATATTATTGCTAACTATAAAACCCTGTTTGCTCAACCGTGTAATGTCTTTTCTCCAGGCTCAAATTGGAGGAGTTAAACTTATGGTAATACCCCACTAGCAGACATTGAATGTGACACCCTCCAATGATCATTTTTATGATTAAAATTAGCCAGAAGAAGAAGTGGGGAATGAAATATTAATAAAATAGGTACTTGTCACATCTTGTTTTTCTGTATGCTTAACAGAACACTGTTGAAATCTTGAGAAATGTTTGCAAAACTTGTTCCCAGAATGTTCTATCCCCAGCTGCCAAATTGCAGAATGTACTCCCTCTCCCAGTTGCATGCACACTGCCCACTCGCCCTGACCCATCAATACAATTCCCTCCCTTCTCTCTCCAGGGAAAGTATATAAGCTCTACTTCAGCTATTCTCAGGGCTATCTGCTCTATTCAGGTGAGCTGTGAACCCCAGCATGCTGGACACCCAATAAACCCTTTGATGTTGCATGAGATAGTCTGTTGGTAGTCTCCTCCACTGAAGCTCGCACCACATTTACTTGGATGATTAAATGTAGAAGAGAACATCCAGTCAAAAAGGGATAGTCTGTAGCATTAGGAAGATAGTCAATAAGTTTAGGAAGAAGGGTGAGTATAAGATTTGTAACAAAAGTTTCTTAGCAATAGGATTTCGATTAGAGAGTGAATGTAAATGTCAGCACAGGTGAAGAGTCAGTCACAATGATGAACTGGGGAAAATAGGTAGGAAAGCATATATCAATATAGACATTACAAAATCAGGCAGAGTATAAAGTGAGTGATAGGATTAGACATTTTGAACAGTGTTGAGTTAAAATATATAATCTTAGGAAGAAACAAATATGTAGTCACAAATAGGATTGACATTTGAGAGCATTGGGCAAATTTCAGGTGGATGAATATTTCTGAGAATAATCTTGTGAATAGTTGATTATAAATCCACATACATGAACATGAATGAATTTAGGGAGTGAATATAAGACACATATATTTCATATTTTGAAAAATCTGGAGAGTGTATATATATATTTATATATATATATATATATATATATATATATATATATATATATATATGTATATATATACACATATATATACATATACATAAAACACACACACAGACAAAAAAGTAGCAATATATATGTCAATCAAAATTCATTATAAAATATATACCATCCACAGATCTAAAAATATTCATTTTACTGAACATGGATTTATGTATAATGCTGTTCAACTAGCAAGCTCACCCATAGGTTGAATATTCAGTTCCAACAGGGTTTAGTAGGAGTGATCTCTCTAACAATTTGTATCTGCCAAGTCAGCCACCTCACAAGAATGTACGTGTGGTACCAGATAGGAATCTATATGTGCATATAAAAATACAGAGAAAGGGAGACAGGAATTCACATATTTATTAACCTTAAAAATACTAGGACAACTATTTCAACAAACAATTGACTAGATTTATAACTCCAACTCTGTATCATGCAAAAGGCAAGTCCATCTATACACCATGCCTACTCTGAACTGCTTGTATTTCTATTCTTTATGGGTTATTTTTCTCCATCATATTAGGATTAGTAGTCAGAGTCTGGTAGGGTATGGGTTAGAGTCAGGTATTCAGTATTTTGAATTGAAAATAGGACACTGAATCCAATGTGTATGCAAATATATGCTACGGAAAAATCTTCCCACTCTCCTCCAGAACAATGCCTTGACATTACCTTCGCCCCAAGTAAGACACAATTAGAGGAGAAGAGTTAGAAAATCTGTGAATACATATCTAGAATGGAAAATGCTCCAGATTTCACATCTTTGGAGGTGGTAGAGGAGTTTCCAAAAGTAAGAGACAGGGTAAACACTCCACAAACCTGGAGCTCTGCTGGCCAAAAGACTTTTTGAGAATCTGCCTCTGAGGTTGGGCACTTGAAATATATGTTGTTGTCAGGAGCTTTAGCTTTATTTGTAGTGAAACCATCAAAGCTGGAACTGAATCTATGTGACCTGGAGGAAATGGTTACTTATTTTCAAATAAAAATGAGGCAGCAGTGATGAATTCTCTTTTTGTAGGTAAACTTTGGCCACTGAGGGATAAGTGTCTTCCCGTGTGGACTGTGAAACCAATGGACATCCTCCAATTTTCGTGGTGTTTCTTGCTGCTGCACTGGGAGTTTGGTATTTGCTTCATGAAATACAACGAGTTCAAATTGGACACAGTGCTGAAGGGAGTTCTGTCAGGTGTGGTTGGCAGGGTCTCCAGGAGAATGCACCAACCAGGTTTCAATCTCAAGTAGCTTGCCCCCTTGACAATAGCAACATGATACTGAACATTGCTCTGAAACCTCTCCATATAAAAATATGCCTTTACATATATGGGTATGATGGTTGCACCATGTCAGTCACAGCCATTTGGAAGCCAATGGAAGATCCACATGGCCCCACCACAGATGTTTTATCACACATTTGCATAACACAGCTCTAGGCCCACTACTTACCAGGCCCCAACTTACTGGCATCTCTGTTCTACACCATTTTCATGAAACCCAGTCAATCAAGGCCCTGTCTGTTATACTCATGATCATCAACAGGACATCAAAGGTCCTCCAGTGCCAGCTGGTCATCGGAATTTCTAAAATTTCATGGTAATTATCTAGCATTTTTTCACAGATGCATTTGGAGGCAATGTTGGTTTCAATTCATTCAGGAACCATTAAATGGTGAGGAAGCTAATTTCAGGGATATCTCTGGAGCACTCTCACAGGCAAGTCTACCCAAAGAGTGGCCAAAAAGTCACATGAAGCCAGGCCCATTGAGGTCTACAAAGCGAGGTCCAAGTGTGTTTTGAATCTCAATTATGCCTGCCAAGTCTTTCAGAATAAAATCATGTAATATCCTGGCTGTGATTCCCAGTGTTCTGTGGAAAGCCACTCTGGGCCTTGATCCCAGGTTCCAATGGCAACTCTCATTCCTGGCCTCCTAAAATCCCCACACAATTCATGTCAATACTTCTCTGAGGTCAGTTCCAGAACTCAGTCTCTAAGGGGAATCACAGCAGAATTCATGCCCAGGTGGACCGAGTCAGCTCTTCCAACTGCCACACAAATGACCACAATTATAACCAAAACACTCCTACATGGCCCTCATCTTCTACCATAAAGATACTCATCATAACATCTGGATGGAGGTTTTCATGAGAGGCACATCCCAAGACAGTGTCCAAAATAAGCTCCCTTGCCCCTCATTTGCCGAATGACAGGGTGGCTTGGACACCCTTCCTGTGAACCAGGAGTGATCAAATAGGCCTGCCCTTAATACTGCTTCGCTTCTCCAATTTGAGGCTCTCTGACTGTGGGGTCTAGATTCTTTTTGTGAATTGGAGTCATGAGAAAAACCAAGCACCTCTGCAGAGATTTGAAGAACTCATTTCACCCAAAGGATCCCTATTCTGACATGATGGATTTCAGAAACCTAACAAAGGAAGGCAATATAATTCATGCACATTGATTGAACGTTTTTCCATTTTGGTTTAGATGCACATATGGGATCTTTCTTTACATCCATCAGGTGCTGAGAATCTAAGTTACAGCCTAAAACAGGGCAAAGGGCCTGAATCAGACACATCCTTTTCCAATGAAATTAAGCAAAGAGCCAGAGGTGATGCACATTCATTTCCATTTGAAAACTGTTTTCTTCAGGCTTAACAAAGGGGTTGCATGAGACATAGACCTTTCTGATATTCAGGGAAACAGAACAACAGGTAAGCAAAAGGCCCAAAGCAGGGTATCTCCACTGAGACTTTCCTGGTCACACTGATATCTGAGTTTTCTGAGATGCGGGCCATTCCATTCAGGTATCCATTACATGGCCATGTCAAAGACCTTGGATTTGGTACGTATCTTGGACACATAACTATGAGCCTATTCTAGAGAGTGGCCAGAATTCAGGAAGAAAACAGGGACATAGGAAGGTATTAGGTGTTGCCTGTGCATAAGGCAAGCCACACTCCATTCATAAATTTGGCAGGATAAATGCTGGGAAGCTTTATACTAGACATGACACATCCATTGCTGCATTCTCTTTTCTCATGTCTACTACCACAGGCACAGTGGGATACACAGACATGGAAACACTCACCTCGTCAAACGACTTACCAGAAACAGTTCACTCCAAAACAAACAAACCGCCATTCATACCTATTTTCAGAACATGAGACAAACCACAAACCCACACCCACTCCCAAAAAGGCACCTCCTTCCCCAAGCAGGTGTGTGATTAACCAGAGTGTCCTCTGACTGGTGGCCATACTCTGTTCTTCCGAAATGGCCTGTCCTCTCTCAGATCTGTTTTCCTTGGCGAACTCTGTAAAGTTGTAAGGAAAAAATAGAGAGCTACTACCTGCTTTCTCAGGAAAGTTCCCTCTTCAGAGCTCTCCAGGCATTTGGTAATCCTCACTTCAGTAGGTACCAAGAAAGACTGACTATATCCTTGCTAAATCCAAACAAGTGATCCCACTGGGACTGGGACTGAAACTGCCTCTGGGTGCCTGGCTCCTTGGATACAAAGTTCAGAGAGTTCCATCACCAAGGAAATGAGGCATGTCACATTCTTTGGAACTGAATGAGGTCACTGCCTTGGCAAATGTATATCTTATGATGTGCAAAAACTGAAGAAATAATAATGTACCAGTGTCGAATACAAATGAATGACAAATTACATATCATGTCCCATAGGAGTCTACTTGCATTGATGTTAGACTGCGTCAGTTACTGTAGAATAATTAGGATTTGTATGCAACATTCACTGAAGTTAGTTTTCAGTACTAGGAAACAAATATGTATTTCAGGTGGATGAATATTTCTGATTATAATCTTGTGAAAAGTGGATTATAAATCCACATACATGAACATGAATGAATTTAGAGAGTGTATATTAGACACATATATTTCATATTTTGAAAAATTTGGAGAGTACATCTATATCTATATATATATATACACACACACACACACACACACACACACAACACTCACAGACATTAAAAAGTACCAATATAAATGCCAATCGAAATTCATCAGTAAATATATATCATCCACAAATGCAAAAATATTTATTTTACTGAACATGAGTTAATGTATAATGTTGTTCTACTAGGACGCTCTCCTATAGGTTGAATTTTCACTTCCAACAGCATTAAGGAGGAGTGAACACTTCTCACAATTTGTATCTGCCAAGACAGCCACCTCACAAAAATATATGTGTGATACCTGGTAGGATTCTATATATGCATATAAATATACATGTGTGAATAGGCTACAGAAAAGGGAAACAAGAATTCACATATTTGTTAAGTTTAAAAACACATGAGAATATTTCAATTAAAATTTGACTAGATTTATAACTCCTACCTTATATAATGCATATGTCAAGTCCAACTATACAACATGTCTCCTCTGAAGTGCTTGTATTTCCATTGTGTTGGGTTAATTTTCTCCATTATATTAGGATGAATAGTCTGAGACTACTAGGTATCGGTTAGTGTCAGGGATTCAATATTTCGAATGGAAAATTGGAAAATGAATCCAATGTGTATGGAAATATATGCTGCACAAATATCCTCCCGCTCTCATCCAGAACAATGCCTTGACATTACCTTCACCCCAAGTAAGACACAATTAGAGGAGAAGAGGTACAAAATCAATGAATACATATCTGGAATGGAAAATGCTCAGGAGTTCACAACCTTAGAGGTGGTAGAGGAGTTTCCAAAACTAAGGGACAGGGTAAACACTCCACAAACATGGAGCTCTGCTGGCCTAAAAACTTTTTGACAAACTGCCTCTGAGCTTCCACACTTGAAATATATGTTGTTTTCAGGAGATTTGGATTCCTCTGTAGTGAGACCATCAAAGCTGGGTCTGCATCTATGTGACCTGGAGGACATGGTTTCTTATTTTCCAATGAACAAGATGAAGCAGTGCTGAATCCTCTCTTTGTAGGTAAACTGAGGCCACTGGGGACTAAGTGTCTCCCCGTGTGGACTGTGATGCCATTTGGTCCTCCTCCAATTTGTGGTGTTTTTGCTGCTGCACTGTGAGTTTGGTAGTTGTTTCATGAAATACTAGGAGCTAAACTGGGACACAGTGCTGGAGGGAGTTCTGTCACGTGTGGTGGGTCAGGGTCTGCAAGAGAATGCACCAACTAGGCTCCTATCTCTCACAGCTTGCCCCATTGCCCCCTTGTCCATATCAACCTGATTCTTAATTTTCCTCTGAAAACTCTCCATATAACAAGATGCCTTTACATATAAGGGTCTGCTGGCTGCACCATGTATGTTACAAGCCATTTGGAATTCAATGGTAGATCCACATGGCCCTACCACGGATGTTTTATCAAACACCTCCCCACCACTGCTCTAGACCCACTACTCAGCAGGCTCCAACTTACTGGCATCTCTGTTCTACACCATTTTCTTGAAACTCAGTAAATCAAGGCACTGTCTGGTATACTCATGATCAGCAACAGGACATCCAATATTTCTCCAGTGCCACCTGGTCATAGGAATTTCCAAAATTTCATGGTATTTATCTAGCCATTTTTCAAGCATGAAGTTGGAGGCACTGTGGGTTTCAGTTCATTCAGGAAACATTAAATGGTGAGGAAGCTCATTTCAATGAAATCTCTGGAGAACTCTCACAGGCATGGCTTCCCAAAGAGTGGACAAAAGGTCACATTAGGCCAGGCCCATTGAGGTCTACAATGTGAGGTCCATGTGTGTTTTGACTCTCAACTATGGCTGCCATTTCTTTAAGAATAAAATCATGTGATATCCTTGCTGAGATTCCCAGGCCTCTGTGGAAATCCACCCGGGGCCTAGGTCTCAGTTTCCAAGAGCGACTTTCATGCGTGGCCTCTTAAAATCCCAACAAAATTCATGGCAATGCTTCTCTGAGTTCAGTTCCAAAACCCAGTCTCTAAGGGGAATCACACCAGAGTTCAAGCCCACGTGGAACCAGTCATTTTTTCCAATGCAACACAAATGACCAAAATTAAAACCAAAACACTCCCACATGGCCTTCATCTTATTCCATATAGTCAATCATCTTAACCTCTGGCTGGAGGTTTCCATGAGGGGCGCAGCCCAAGACAGTGTCCAAAATCAGCTCGTTTGCCCCTCATTTGTCTAAAGTCAGGGTAGCCTGGACACCGTTTCTGTGAACCAGGAGTGAACAAATAAGCCTGCCGTTAATACTTCTGTGTTTCTCCAATTTGAGGCCTACTGATTTTAGGTATCGATTCTTTAGGTGATTTAGAGTCATGCGAAAACACAAGCACCTCTGCAGGGCTTTGAAGAACTCATTTGACCCAAAGAATCCCTATTGTCATTTGATGGAGTGCAGGAACCTAACAGAGGAAGGCAAGAGACTTCATCCACAATGAATGAAATTTTTTGCCATTTTGGTTTTGAAAGCTCACATGGGATCATTCTTAAGATCCATCAGGTGCTGAGAATCTAAGTCACAGCCACACACAGGTCCAAGATGCTGATAAAGACACATCCCTTTCCAAAGCAATGAAGCAAAGAGCCACAGGTGAGGCCCATTCATTTCCATTTGAAAACTGTTTTCCTCAGGCTTCACAAAGGGGTGGCCTGAGGCAAAGACCTTCCTGACATTCAGTGCAACACAACAATAAGTAAGCAAAAGGCTCAAAGCAGGGTTTCTGCACTGAGACTTTCCTGGTCACACTGATATCTGAGTTTTCTGAGATGCTCGCCATTCTCTTCAGCTATCCAGTACATGGCCATGTCACAGAGCTTGGAGGTGGTACATATTTTGGACACAAATCCATGAGCCTATACTGGAGAGTGGCCAGAATTCAGGAAGAAAACAACAACTTAGAAAGATAGCAGGTGTTGCACATCGATAAGACAAGCTGCAGTCCATTCATATATTGGGCATGGGAAGATTTATACTAGACAGGACACATCCATTAATGCATTCTCTTTTCTAATGTCTACAACAACGGACACAGTGGGATACACAGAAACAGAAACACTCGCCGTGTCAAATGACTTACTAGAAACTACCACTCCAAACCAAACAAACCGCCTTTTCTATGTATTCTCAGAACATGAGACAAAACAACAAACAAACACCCACTCCCACAAAGGCACCCGCTTCCCCCAAGTAGGTCTCTGACTATCCAGAGTGTCTTCTGACTGGTGGGCCATACTATGTTCCCCCGAAATGGCCTGTCTTCTCTCAGATCTTGTTTCCTTGACCAACTCTGTGAAGATGTCAGGAAAAAGTGGTTAGCCACTACCTGTTTTCTCAGGAAAGGTCCATCTTCAGAGCTCTCCTGGCATTTGGCCATCCTCACATCATTAGGTACCAAGAAAACTGACTCTGTCCTTGGTAAATCCAAACAAGTGAGCCCACTGGGACTGGGACTGGGACTGCCTCTGGGTGCCTGGCTTCTTGGATACCAAGTTCAGAGAGTTCCATCACCAAGGAAATGAGGTATGTCACATTCTTTGGAACTGAATGAGGTCACTGCCTTGGCAACCACTTTGTCCTAACAGTTGCTTCCAAGGGTAACATGGGATGGAGGTTGCCCCTACTTCCTGTGACACTTTCATAAGGTAGAATGTATATCACCATTGGCACCCGAGAACAGCTCTCCACTCAGCCCTGGTTTGGTCCATCTTCTGTACAATAAGAAGAGAGAGAGGCAGATTCAGACACATCCCTTCATCCTGACCAGGTGTTTGCCATGGAAGATGACTTTTGCTCTCTCAGGTGCTTCATACCTGCCTACAACTTCTCCAGGTATCATTTGTGCATGGACATTTGAGGTTCTCATCAGGTGGAAGTTCCCCAACTTTCCTGTATTGTAAGAACCACTCTGTCCCTTCTCTTCTGTAAAATGATTGAGGGAACAGTGTATACTTGGGGTTAAAAACAGGTTTGATTTGGGTTACGAGTGATTCTGTGTGATGAATAATGGTATTGGGAACCTGCAATATTTACAAGAATATAGAGGTGAAATGTAAGTAAGAAAACAGAAATCTAGGTATGATTTGAAGCCCAGAAGGGTTTTGCCCTTGATTGGGATACTTAGCTTTGAATGATGTTCTGCAAAGATGCCTCAGATAATTCGATATACAATGGCATAGGACCTTGTACATTGGATGATTGAATTTAGAAGAGAACATCCAGTCAAAAAGGGATATTCAGTAGGATTAGGAAGATAGTCGGTAGGTTTAGGAAGAAGAGTGAGTATAGGATTTGGACCAAAAGTTCTTTAGCAATAGACTTTCGGTTGTTGAGTGAATGTAAATGTCAGCACATATGAAGAGTCAGTCACTATGTTGAACTGGGGAAAATATGTAGAAAAGCAGATATCAATAGAAACATTACGAAATCAGGCAAAGTATAAAGTGAGTGATAGAATTAGACATTTTCAACAGGGTTGAGTTTGAATATATAAATTAGGAAAAAAACAAATATGTAGTCACCAATAGGATTGACAATTGACAGCATTAGGCAACCTGGACATGGATGTTTTTAGAAATCCATGTTCACTTTCCATTTAGGCTTTGGTACAATCATAAGTGTGACCTTTCCATTTTTTGTCCAGAATATTACTGTGATAATGAGGTGACATGAGTATTTCTTTCACCATTTCTGGGAGCAATATATTGAAGATGTAAAATGAGAATCAGGGGTACAAAGAGGTGTACCCTGTTTCTAGGAATATAGAGAAAAAGCATGAATAGACCATACTGTGAATAAATAATATAACTTTTTTGAACTTTAAATAATGAATTGAACTGATATCTGAAAAATTAAAGGAAATCGTATATTGATATACAATCATTCATTCCAACCAGGTATTTATGTAATGGAAATATTTGTGTTTTGGTTTATCATGAAGAGTGTGTGAGTTTTGCTTCAAAATGATTATGGAAATTCAAAATAATGTGTTTGGAAAGAACTCTCATGAAAAGACCAGTCAAGAAACCCTGACAATACATGTGTTCTGAAGCAAGAAGTGGTGAAAGTTGAAACAAATGCTTATTAATTTGTGAACTTGTGGATGAAATGTATATCCTGTGATGTGCAAAAACTGAAGAAACAATAATGTACCAGTGTCGAATACAAATGAATGACAAATTACATATCATGTCCCATAGGAGTCTACTTGCATTGATGTTAGACTGGGTCAGTTACTGTAGAATAATTAGGATTTGTATGCACCATTCACTGAAGTTATTTTTCAGTACTAGGAAACAAATATGTATTTCAGGTGGATGAATATTTCTGATTATCATCTTGTGAAAAGTGGATTATAAATCCACATACATGAACATGAATGAATTTAGAGAGTGTATATTAGACACATATATTTCATATTTTGAAAAATTTGGAGAGTATATCTATATCTATATCTATATCTATATACACACACACACACACACACGCGCACACACACACAAGCAAAACAGACATTAAAAAGTACCAATATAAATGCCAATCGAAATTCATCAGTAAATATGTATCATCCACAAATGCAAAAATATTTATTTTACTGAACATGAGTTAATGTATAATGTTGTTCTACTAGGACGCTCTCCTATAAGTTGAATTTTCATTTCCATCAGCATTTAGGAGGAGTGAACACTTCTCACAATTTGTGTCTGCCAAGACAGCCACCTCACAAAAATGTACATGTGATACCTGGTAGGATTCTATATATGCATATAAATATACATGTGTGAATAGACTACAGAAAAAGGAAACAAGAATTCACATATTTGTTAAGTTTAAAACACATGGAGAATATTTCAAATAAATTTGGCTAGATTTATAACTCCTACCTTATATAATGCAAATGTCAAGTCCAACTATACAACATGTCTCCTCTGAAGTACTTGTATTTCTAATGTGTTGTGTTAATTTTCTCCATTATATTAGGATGAATAGTCTGAGTCTACTAGGTATGGGTTAGTGTCAGGGATTCAGTATTTCGAATGGAAAATTGGAAAATGAATCCAATGTGTATGTAAATATATGCTGCACAAATATCCTTCCGCTCTCATCCAGAACAATGCCTTGACATTACCTTCACCCCAAGTAAGACACAATTAGAGGAGAAGAGTTACAAAATCAGTGAATACATATCTGGAATGGAAAATGCTCAGGAGTTCACAACCTTGGAGGTGGTAGAGGAGTTTCCAAAGATAAGGGACAGGGTAAACACTCCACAAACATGGAGCTCTGCTGGCCTAAAACTTTTTGAGAAACTGCCTCTGAGCTTCCACACTTGAAATATATGTTGTTTTCAGGAGATTTGGCTTCCTCTGTAGTGAGACCATCAAAGCTGGGTCTGCATCTATGTGACCTGGAGGACATGGTTTCTTATTTTTCAATGAACAAGATGAAGCAGTGCTGAATCCTCTCTTTGTAGGTAAACTGAGGCCACTGGAGACTAAGTGTCTCCCCGTGTGGACTGTGAAGCCATTTTGTCCTCTTCCACTTTTTGTGGTGTTTTTGCTGCTGCACTGTGAGTTTGGTATTTGTTTCACGAAATACTAGGAGCTAAACTGGGACACAGTGCTGGAGGGAGTTCTGTCACGTGTGGTGGGTGAGGGTCTGCAAGAGAATGCACCAACTAGGTTCCTATCTCTCACAGCTTGCCCCATTTCCCCCTTGTCCATATCAACCTGATTCTTAATTTTCCTCTGAAAACTCTCCATATAACAATATGCCTTCACATATAAGGGTCTGCTGGCTGCACCATGTCAGTTACAAGCCATTTGGAATCCAATGGTAGATCCACATGGCCCTACCACGGATGTTTTATCAAACACCTCCCCACCACTGCTCTAGACCCACTACTCAGCAGGCTCCAAATTTCTGGCATCTCTGTTCTACACCATTTTCATGAAACTCAGTAAATCAAGGCACTGTCTGGTATACTCATGATCAGCAACAGGACATCCAATGTTTCTCCAGTGCCACCTGGTCATAGGAATTTCAAAAATTTCATGGTATTTATCTAGCCATTTTTCAAGCATGAAGTTGGAGGCACTGTGGGTTTCAGTTCATTCAGGAAACATTAAATGGTGAGGAAGCTCATTTCAATGAAATCTCTGGAGAAATCTCACAGGCATGGCTTCCCAAAGAGTGGACAAAAGGTCACATTAGGCCAGGCCCATTGAGGTCTACAATGTGAGGTCCATGTGTGTTTTGACTCTCAACTATGGCTTCCATTTCTTTAAGAATAAAATCATGTGATATCCTTGCTGAGATTCCCAGGCCTCTGTGGAAATCCACCAGGGGCCTAGGTCTCAGTTTCCAAGAGCGACTTTCATGCGTGGCCTCTTAAAATCCCAACAAAATTCATGGCAATGCTTCTCTGAGTTCAGTTCCAAAACCCAGTCTCTAAGGGGAATCACACCAGAGTTCAAGCCCACGTGGAACCAGTCATTTTTTCCAATGCCACACAAATGACCAAAATTAAAACCAAAACACTCCCACATGGCCCTCATCTTATTTCATATAGTCAATCATCTTAACGTCTGGCTGGAGGTTTCCATGAGGGGCGCAGCCCAAGACAGTGTCCAAAATCAGCTCGTTTGCCCCTCATTTGTCTAAAGTCAGGGTAGCCTGGACACCGTTTCTGTGAACCAGGAGTGAACAAATAAGCCTGTCGTTAATACTTCTGTGTTTTTCCAATTTGAGGCCTACGGATTTTAGGTATCGATTCTTTAGGTGATTTAGAGTCATGCGAAAACACAAGCACCTCTGCAGGGCTTTGAAGAACTCATTTGACCCAAAGAATCCCTATTGTCATTTGATGGAGTGCAGGAACCTAACAGAGGAAGGCAAGAGACTTCATCCACAATGAATGAAATTTTTTGCCATTTTGGTTTTGAAAGCTCACATGGGATCATTCTTAAGATCCATCAGGTGCTGAGAATCTAAGTCACAGCCACACACAGGCCCAAGAGGCTGATAAAGACACATCCCTTTCCAAGCAATTAAGCAAAGAGCCACAGGTGAGGCCCATTCATTTCCATTTGAAAACTGTTTTCCTCAGGCTTCACAAAGGGGTGGCCTGAGGCAAAGACCTTCCTGAAATTCAGTGCAACACAACAATAAGTAAGCAAAAGGCCCAAAGCAGGGTTTCTGCACTGAGACTTTCCTGGTCACACTGATATCTGAGTTTTCTGAGATGCTCGCCATTCTCTTCAGCTATCCAGTACATGGCCATGTCACAGAGCTTGGAGGTGGTACATATTTTGGACACAAATCCATGAGTCTGTTCTGGAGAGTGGCCAGAATTCAGGAAGAAAACTACAACTTAGAAAGATAGCAGGTATTGCACATCGATAAGACAAGCTGCAGTCCATTCATATATTGGGCATGGGAAGATTTATACTAGACAGGACACATCCATTAATGCATTCTCTTTTCTAATGTCTACAACAACGGACACAGTGGGATACACAGAAAGAGAAACACTCGCCGTGTCAAATGACTTACTAGAAACTGTCCACTCCAAACCAAACAAACCGCCTTTTCTATCTATTCTCAGAACATGAGACAAAACAACAAACAAACACCCACTCCCACAAAGGCACCTCCTTCCCCCAAGTAGGTCTGTGACTATCCGGAGTGTCCTCTGACTGGTGGGCCATACTATGTTCCCCCGAAATGGCCTGTCTTCTCTCAGATCTTGTTTCCTTGACCAACTCTGTGAAGATGTCAGGAAAAAGTGGTTAGCCACTACCTGTTTTCACAGGAAAGGTCCATCTTCAGAGCTCTCCTGGCATTTGGCCATCCTCACATTATTAGGTACCAAGAAAACTGACTCTGTCCTTGGTAAATCCAAACAAGTGAGCCCACTGGGACTGGGACTGGGACTGCCTCTGGGTGCCTGGCTTCTTGGATACCAAGTTCAGAGAGTTCCATCACCAAGCAAATGAGGTATGTCACATTCTTTGGAACTGAATGAGGTCACTGCCTTGGCAACCACTTTGTCCTAACAGTTGCTTCCAAGGGTTACATAAGATGGAGGTTGCCCCTACTTCCTGTGACACTTTCATAAGGTAGAATGTATATCACCATTGGCACCCGGGAACAGCTCTCCACTCAGCCCTGGTTTGGTCCATCTTCTGTACAATAAGAAGAGAGAGAGGCAGATTCAGACACATCTCTTCATCCTGACCAGGTTGTTTGCCATGGAAGATGACTTTTGCTCTCTCAGGTGCTTCATACCTGCCTACAACTTCTCCAGGTATCATTTGTGCATGGACATTTGAGGTTCTCATCAGGTGGAAGGTCCCCAACTTTCCTGTATTGTAAGAACCACTCTGTCCCTGCTCTTCTGTAAAATGATTGAGGGAACAGTGTATACTTGGGTTAAAAACAGGTTTGATTTGGGTTACGAGTGATTCTGTGTGATGAATAATGGTATTGGGAACCTGCAATATTTACAAGAATATAGAGGTGAAATATAAGTAGGAAAACAGAAATCTAGGTGTGATTTGAAGCCCAGAGGGGTTTTGCCCTTGATTGGGATACTTAGCTTTGAATGATGTTCTGCAAAGATGCCTCAGATAATTCGATATACAATGGCATAGGACCTTGTACATTGGATGATTGAATTTAGAAGAGAACATCCAGTCAAAAAGGGATATTCAGTAGGATTAGGGAGATAGTCGGTAGGTTTAGGAAGAAGAGTGAGTATAGGATTTGGACCAAAAGTTTTTAGCAATAGACTTTCGGTTGTTGAGTGAATGTTAAATGTCAGCACATATGAAGAGTCAGTCACTATGTTGAACTGGGGAAAATATGTAGAAAAGCAGATATCAATAGAAACATTACGAAATCAGGCAAAGTATAAAGTGGGTGATAGAATTAGACATTTTCAACAGGGTTGAGTTTGAATATATAAATTAGGAAAAAAACAAATATGTAGTCACCAGTAGGATTGACAATTGACAGCATTAGGCAACCTGGACATGGATGTTTTTAGAAATCCATGTTCACTTTCCATTTAGGCTTTGGTACAATCATAAGTGTGACCTTTCCATTTTTTGTCCAGAATATTACTGTGATAATGAGGTGACATGAGTATTTCTTTCAACATTTCTGGGAGCAATATATTGAAGATGTAAAATGAGAATCGGGGGTACAAAGAGGTGTACCCTGTTTCTAGGAACATAGAGAAAAAGCATGAATAGACCATACTGTGAATAAATAATATAACTTTTTTGAACTTTAAATAATGAATTGAACTGATATCTGAAAAATTAAAGGATATCGTATATTGATATACAATCATTCATTCCAACCAGGTATATATGTAATGGAAATATTAGTGTTTTGGTTTATCATGAAGAGTGTGTGAGTTTTGCTTCAAAATGATTATGGAAATTCAAAATAATGTGTTTGGAAAGAAGTCTCATGAAAAGACCAGTCAAGAAACCCTGACAATACATGTGTTCTGAAGCAAGAAGTGGTGAAAGTTGAAACAAATGCTTATTAATTTGTGAACTTGTGGATGAAATGTATATCCTGTGATGTGCAAAAACTGAAGAAACAATAATGTACCAGTGTCGAATACAAATGAATGACAAATTACATATCATGTCCCATAGGAGTCTACTTGCTTTGATGTTAGACTGGGTCAGTTACTGTAGAATAATTAGGATTTGTATGCACCATTCACTGAAGTTAGTTTTCAGTACTAGGAAACAAATATGTATTTCAGGTGAATGAATATTTCTGATTATAATCTTGTGAAAAGTGGATTATAAATCCACATACATGAACATGAATGAATTTAGAGAGTGTATATTAGACACATATATTTCATATTTTGAAAAATTTGGAGAGTATATCTATATCTATATCTATATCTATACACACACACACACACACACACACACACACAACTCACACACATTAAAAAGTACCAATATAAATGCCAATCGAAATTCATCAGTAAATATGTATCATCCACAAATGCAAAAATATTTATTTTACTGAACATGAGTTAATGTATAATGTTGTTCTACTAGGACGCTCTCCTATAAGTTGAATTTTCATTTCCAACAGCATTTAGGAGGAGTGAACTCTTCTCACAATTTGTATCTGCCAAGACAGCCACCTCACAAAAATGTACGTGTGATACCTGGTAGGATTCTATATATGCATATAAATATACATGTGTGAATAGACTACAGAAAAAGGAAACAAGAATTCACATATTTGTTAAGTTTAAAACACATGGAGAATATTTCAAATAAATTTGACTAGACTTATAACTCCTACCTTATATAATGCAAATGTCAAGTCCAACTATACAACATGTCTCCTCTGAAGTACTTGTATTTCTAATGTGTTGGTTTAATTTTCTCCATTATATTAGGATGAATAGTCTGAGTCTACTAGGTATGGGTTAGTGTCAGGGATTCAGTATTTCGAATGGAAAATTGGAAAATGAATCCAATGTGTATGTAAATATATGCTGCACAAATATCCTCCCGCTCTCATCCAGAACAATGCCTTGACATTACCTTCACCCCAAGTAAGACACAATTAGAGGAGAAGAGTTACAAAATCAGTGAATACATATCTGGAATGGAAAATGCTCAGAAGTTCACAACCTTGGAGATTGTAGAGGAGTTTCCAAAACTAAGGGACAGGGTAAACACTCCACAAACATGGAGCTCTGCTGGCCTAAAAACTTTTTGAGAAACTGCCTCTGAGCTTCCACACTTGAAATATATGTTGTTTTCAGGAGATTTGGCTTCCTCTGTAGTGAGACCATCAAAGCTGGGTCTGCATCTATGTGACCTGGAGGACATGGTTTCTTATTTTCCAATGAACAAGATGAAGCAGTGCTGAATCCTCTCTTTGTAGGTAAACTGAGGCCACTGGGGACTAAGTGTCTCCCCGTGTGGACTGTGAAGCCATTTGGTCCTCTTCCACTTTTTGTGGTGTTTTTGCTGCTGCACTGTGTGTTTGGTATTTGTTTCACGAAATACTAGGAGCTAAACTGGGACAGAGTGCTGGAGGGAGTTCTGTCACGTGTGGTGGGTCAGGGTCTGCAAGAGAATGCACCAACTAGGCTCCTATCTCTCACAGCTCACCCCATTGCCCCCTTGTCCATATCAACCTGATTCTCAATTTTCCTCTGAAAACTCTCCATATAACAATATGCCTTTACATATAAGGGTCTGTTGGCTGCACCATGTCAGTTACAAGCCATTTGGAATCCAATGGTAGATCCACATGGCCCTACCACGGATGTTTTATCAAACACCTCCCCACCACTGCTCTAGACCCACTACTCAGCAGGCTCCAAATTTCTGGCATTTCTGTTCTACATAATTTTTATGAAACTCAGTAAATCAAGGCACTGTCTGGTATACTCATGATCAGCAACAGGACATCCAATGTTTCTCCAGTGCCACCTGGTCATAGGAATTTCAAAAATTTCATGGTATTTATCTAGCCATTTTTCAAGCATGAAGTTGGAGGCACTGTGGGTTTCAGTTCATTCAGCAAACATTAAATGGTGAGGAAGCTCATTTCAATGAAATCTCTTTAGAACTCTCACAGGCATGGCTTCCCAAAGAGTGGACAAAAGGTCACATTAGGCCAGGCCCATTGAGGTCTACAATGTGAGGTCAATGTGTGTTTTGACTCTCAGCTATGGCTTCCATTTCTTTAAGAATAAAATCATGTGATATCCTTGCTGAGATTCCCAGGCCTCTGTGGAAATCCACCCGGGGCCTAGGTCTCAGTTTCCAAGAGCGACTTTCATGCGTGGCCTCTTAAAATCCCAACAAAATTAATGGCAATGCTTCTCTGAGTTCAGTTCCAAAACCCAGTCTCTAAGGGAATCACACCAGAGTTCAAGCCCACGTGGAACCAGTCATTTTTTCCAATGCCACACAAATGACCAAAATTAAAACCAAAACACTCTCACATGGCCCTCATCTTATTTCATATAGTCAATCATCTTAACCTCTGGCTGGAGGTTTCCATGAGGCCTGCAGCCCAAGACAGTGTCCAAAATCAGCTCCTTTGCCCCTCATTTGTCTAAAGTCAGGGTAGCCTGGACACCGTTTCTGTGAACCAGGAGTGAACAAATAAGCCTGTCGTTAATACTTCTGTTTCTCCAATTTGAGGCCTACGGATTTTAGGTATCGATTCTTTAGGTGATTTAGAATCATGCGAAAACACAAGCACCTCTGCAGGGCTTTGAAGAACTCATTTGACCCAAAGAATCCCTATTGTCATTTGATGGAGTGCAGGAACCTAACAGAGGAAGGCAAGAGACTTCATCCACAATGAATGAAATTTTTTGCCATTTTGGTTTTGAAAGCTCACATGGGATCATTCTTAAGATCCATCAGGTGCTGAGAATCTAAGTCACAGCCACACACAGGCCCAAGAGGCTGATAAAGACACATCCCTTTCCAAGCAATTAAGCAAAGAGCCACAGGTGAGGCCCATTCATTTCCATTTGAAAACTGTTTTCCTCAGGCTTCACAAAGGGGTGGCCTGAGGCAAAGACCTTCCTGAAATTCAGTGCAACACAACAATAAGTAAGCAAAAGGCCCAAAGCAGGGTTTCTGCACTGAGACTTTCCTGGTCACACTGATATCTGAGTTTTCTGAGATGGTCGCCATTCTCTTCAGCTATCCAGTACATGGCCATGTCACAGAGCTTGGAGGTGGTACATATTTTGGACACAAATCCATGAGTCTGTTCTGGAGAGTGGCCAGAATTCAGGAAGAAAACTACAACTTAGAAAGATAGCAGGTATTGCACATCGATAAGACAAGCTGCAGTCCATTCATATATTGGGCATGGGAAGATTTATACTAGACAGGACACATCCATTAATGCATTCTCTTTTCTAATGTCTACAACAACGGACACAGTGGGATACACAGAAAGAGAAACACTCGCCGTGTCAAATGACTTACTAGAAACTGTCCACTCCAAACCAAACAAACCGCCTTTTCTATCTATTCTCAGAACATGAGACAAAACAACAAACAAACACCCACTCCCACAAAGGCACCTCCTTCCCCCAAGTAGGTCTGTGACTATCCGGAGTGTCCTCTGACTGGTGGGCCATACTATGTTCCCCCGAAATGGCCTGTCTTCTCTCAGATCTTGTTTCCTTGACCAACTCTGTGAAGATGTCAGGAAAAAGTGGTTAGCCACTACCTGTTTTCACAGGAAAGGTCCATCTTCAGAGCTCTCCTGGCATTTGGCCATCCTCACATTATTAGGTACCAAGAAAACTGACTCTGTCCTTGGTAAATCCAAACAAGTGAGCCCACTGGGACTGGGACTGGGACTGCCTCTGGGTGCCTGGCTTCTTGGATACCAAGTTCAGAGAGTTCCATCACCAAGGAAATGAGGTATGTCACATTCTTTGGAACTGAATGAGGTCACTGCCTTGGCAACCACTTTGTCCTAACAGTTGCTTCCAAGGGTTACATAAGATGGAGGTTGCCCCTACTTCCTGTGACACTTTCATAAGGTAAAATGTATATCACCATTGGTACCCGGGAACAGCTCTCCACTCAGCCCTGGTTTGGTCCATCTTCTGTACAATAAGAAGAGAGAGAGGCAGATTCAGACACATCCCTTCATCCTGACCAGGTTGTTTGCCATGGAAGATGACTTTTGCTCTCTCAGGTGCTTCATACCTGCCTACAACTTCTCCAGGTATCATTTGTGCATGGACATTTGAGGTTCTCATCAGGTGGAAGGTCCCCAACTTTCCTGTATTGTAAGAACCACTCTGTCCCTGCTCTTCTGTAAAATGATTGAGGGAACAGTGTATACTTGGGGTTAAAAACAGGTTTGATTTGGGTTACGAGTGATTCTGTGTGATGAATAATGGTATTGGGAACCTGCAATATTTACAAGAATATAGAGGTGAAATATAAGTAGGAAAACAGAAATCTAGGTGTGATTTGAAGCCCAGAGGGGTTTTGCCCTTGATTGGGATACTTAGCTTTGAATGATGTTCTGCAAAGATGCCTCAGATAATTCGATATACAATGGCATAGGACCTTGTACATTGGATGATTGAATTTAGAAGAGAACATCCAGTCAAAAAGGGATATTCAGTAGGATTAGGAAGATAGTCGGTAGGTTTAGGAAGAAGAGTGAGTATAGGATTTGGACCAAAAGTTCTTTAGCAATAGACTTTCGGTTGTTGAGTGAATGTAAATGTCAGCACATATGAAGAGTCAGTCACTATGTTGAACTGGGGAAAATATGTAGAAAAGCAGATTTCAATAGAAACATTACGAAATCAGGCAAAGTATAAAGTGAGTGATAGAATTAGACATTTTCAACAGGGTTGAGTTTGAATATATAAATTAGGATAAAAACAAATATGTAGTCACCAATAGGATTGACAATTGACAGCATTAGGCAACCTGGACATGGATGTTTTTAGAAATCCATGTTCACTTTCCATTTAGGCTTTGGTACAATCATAAGTGTGACCTTTCCATTTTTTGTCCAGAATATTACTGTGATAATGAGGTGACATGAGTATTTCTTTCAACATTTCTGGGAGCAATATATTGAAGATGTAAAATGAGAATCGGGGGTACAAAGAGGTGTACCCTGTTTCTAGGAACATAGAGAAAAAGCATGAATAGACCATACTGTGAATAAATAATATAACTTTTTTGAACTTTAAATAATGAATTGAACTGATATCTGAAAAATTAAAGGATATCGTATATTGATATACAATCATTCATTCCAACCAGGTATATATGTAATGGAAATATTAGTGTTTTGGTTTATCATGAAGAGTGTGTGAGTTTTGCTTCAAAATGATTATGGAAATTCAAAATAATGTGTTTGGAAAGAAGTCTCATGAAAAGACCAGTCAAGAAACCCTGACAATACATGTGTTCTGAAGCAAGAAGTGGTGAAAGTTGAAACAAATGCTTATTAATTTGTGAACTTGTGGATGAAATGTATATCCTGTGATGTGCAAAAACTGAAGAAACAATAATGTACCAGTGTCGAATACAAATTAATGACAAATTACATATCATGTCCCATAGGAGTCTACTTGCTTTGATGTTAGACTGGGTCAGTTACTGTAGAATAATTAGGATTTGTATGCACCATTCACTGAAGTTAGTTTTCAGTACTAGGAAACAAATATGTATTTCAGGTGGATGAATATTTCTGATTATAATCTTGTGAAAAGTGGATTATAAATCCACATACATGAACATGAATGAATTTAGAGAGTGTATATTAGACATATATATTTCATATTTTGAAAAATTTGGAGAGTATATCTATATCTATATCTATATCTATACACACACACACACACACACACACACACACACACACACAACTCACAGACATTAAAAAGTACCAATATAAATGCCAATCGAAATTCATCAGTAAATATGTATCATCCACAAATGCAAAAATATTTATTTTACTGAACATGAGTTAATGTATAATGTTGTTCTACTAGGACGCTCTCCTATAAGTTGAATTTTCATTTCCAACAGCATTTAGGAGGAGTGAACTCTTCTCACAATTTGTATCTGCCAAGACAGCCACCTCACAAAAATGTACGTGTGATACCTGGTAGGATTCTATATATGCATATAAATATACATGTGTGAATAGACTACAGAAAAAGGAAACAAGAATTCACATATTTGTTAAGTTTAAAACACATGGAGAATATTTCAAATAAATTTGACTAGACTTATAACTCCTACCTTATATAATGCAAATGTCAAGTCCAACTATACAACATGTCTCCTCTGAAGTACTTGTATTTCTAATGTGTTGTGTTAATTTTCTCCATTATATTAGGATGAATAGTCTGAGTCTACTAGGTATGGGTTAGTGTCAGGGATTCAGTAATTCGAATGGAAAATTGGAAAATGAATCCAAAGTGTATGTAAATATATGCTGCACAAATATCCTCCCGCTCTCATCCAGAACAATGCCTTGACATTACCTTCACCCCAAGTAAGACACAATTAGAGGAGAAGAGTTACAAAATCAGTGAATACATATCTGGAATGGAAAATGCTCAGGAGTTCACAACCTTGGAGATTGTAGAGGAGTTTCCAAAACTAAGGGACAGGGTAAACACTCCACAAACATGGAGCTCTGCTGGCCTAAAAACTTTTTGAGAAACTGCCTCTGAGCTTCCACACTTGAAATATATGTTGTTTTCAGGAGATTTGGCTTCCTCTGTAGTGAGACCATCAAAGCTGGGTCTGCATCTATGTGACCTGGAGGACATGGTTTCTTATTTTCCAATGAACAAGATGAAGCAGTGCTGAATCCTCTCTTTGTAGGTAAACTGAGGCCACTGGGGACTAAGTGTCTCCCCGTGTGGACTGTGAAGCCATTTGGTCCTATTCCACTTTTTGTGGTGTTTTTGCTGCTGCACTGTGTGTTTGGTATTTGTTTCACGAAATACTAGGAGCTAAACTGGGACACAGTGCTGGAGGGAGTTCTGTCACGTGTGGTGGGTCAGGGTCTGCAAGAGAATGCACCAACTAGGCTCCTATCTCTCACAGCTCACCCCATTGCCCCCTTGTCCATATCAACCTGATTCTTAATTTTCCTCTGAAAACTCTCCATATAACAATATGCCTTTACATATAAGGGTCTGTTGGCTGCACCATGTCAGTTACAAGCCATTTGGAATCCAATGGTAGATCCACATGGCCCTACCACGGATGTTTTATCAAACACCTCCCCACCACTGCTCTAGACCCACTACTCAGCAGGCTCCAAATTTCTGGCATTTCTGTTCTACATAATTTTTATGAAACTCAGTAAATCAAGGCACTGTCTGGTATACTCATGATCAGCAACAGGACATCCAATGTTTCTCCAGTGCCACCTGGTCATAGGAATTTCAAAAATTTCATGGTATTTATCTAGCCATTTTTCAAGCATGAAGTTGGAGGCACTGTGGGTTTCAGTTCATTCAGCAAACATTAAATGGTGAGGAAGCTCATTTCAATGAAATCTCTTTAGAACTCTCACAGGCATGGCTTCCCAAAGAGTGGACAAAAAGTCACATTAGGCCAGGCCCATTGAGGTCTACAATGTGAGGTCAATGTGTGTTTTGACTCTCAGCTATGGCTTCCATTTCTTTAAGAATAAAATCATGTGATATCCTTGCTGAGATTCCAGGGCCTCTGTGGAAATCCACCCGGGGCCTAGGTCTCAGTTTCCAAGAGCGACTTTCATGCGTGGCCTCTTAAAATCCCAACAAAATTAATGGCAATGCTTCTCTGAGTTCAGTTCCAAAACCCAGTCTCTAAGGGAATCACACCAGAGTTCAAGCCCACGTGGAACCAGTCATTTTTTCCAATGCCACACAAATGACCAAAATTAAAACCAAAACACTCCCACATGGCCCTCATCTTATTTCATATAGTCAATCATCTTAACCTCTGGCTGGAGGTTTCCATGAGGCCCGCAGCCCAAGACAGTGTCCAAAATCAGCTCCTTTGCCCCTCATTTGTCTAAAGTCAGGGTAGCCTGGACACCATTTCTGTGAACCAGGAGTGAACAAATAAGCCTGTCGTTAATACTTCTGTTTCTCCAATTTGAGGCCTACGGATTTTAGGTATCGATTCTTTAGGTGATTTAGAATCATGCGAAAACACAAGCACCTCTGCAGGGCTTTGAAGAACTCATTTGACCCAAAGAATCCCTATTGTCATTTGATGGAGTGCAGGAACCTAACAGAGGAAGGCAAGAGACTTCATCCACAATGAATGAAATTTTTTGCCATTTTGGTTTTGAAAGCTCACATGGGATCATTCTTAAGATCCATCAGGTGCTGAGAATCTAAGTCACAGCCACACACAGGCCCAAGAGGCTGATAAAGACACATCCCTTTCCAAGCAATTAAGCAAAGAGCCACAGGTGAGGCCCATTCATTTCCATTTGAAAACTGTTTTCCTCAGGCTTCACAAAGGGGTGGCCTGAGGCAAAGACCTTCCTGAAATTCAGTGCAACACAACAATAAGTAAGCAAAAGGCCCAAAGCAGGGTTTCTGCACTGAGACTTTCCTGGTCACACTGATATCTGAGTTTTCTGAGATGGTCGCCATTCTCTTCAGCTATCCAGTACATGGCCATGTCACAGAGCTTGGAGGTGGTACATATTTTGGACACAAATCCATGAGTCTGTTCTGGAGAGTGGCCAGAATTCAGGAAGAAAACTACAACTTAGAAAGATAGCAGGTATTGCACATCGATAAGACAAGCTGCAGTCCATTCATATATTGGGCATGGGAAGATTTATACTAGACAGGACACATCCATTAATGCATTCTCTTTTCTAATGTCTACAACAACGGACACAGTGGGATACACAGAAAGAGAAACACTCGCCGTGTCAAATGACTTACTAGAAACTGTCCACTCCAAACCAAACAAACCGCCTTTTCTATCTATTCTCAGAACATGAGACAAAACAACAAACAAACACCCACTCCCACAAAGGCACCTCCTTCCCCCAAGTAGGTCTGTGACTATCCGGAGTGTCCTCTGACTGGTGGGCCATACTATGTTCCCCCGAAATGGCCTGTCTTCTCTCAGATCTTGTTTCCTTGACCAACTCTGTGAAGATGTCAGGAAAAAGTGGTTAGCCACTACCTGTTTTCTCAGGAAAGGTCCATCTTCAGAGCTCTCCTGGCATTTGGCCATCCTCACATCATTAGGTACCAAGAAAACTGACTCTGTCCTTGGTAAATCCAAACAAGTGAGCCCACTGGGACTGGGACTGGGACTGCCTCTGGGTGCCTGGCTTCTTGGATACCAAGTTCAGAGAGTTCCATCACCAAGGAAATGAGGTATGTCACATTCTTTGGAACTGAATGAGGTCACTGCCTTGGCAACCACTTTGTCCTAACAGTTGCTTCCAAGGGTTACATAAGATGGAGGTTGCCCCTACTTCCTGTGACACTTTCATAAGGTAGAATGTATATCACCATTGGTACCCGGGAACAGCTCTCCACTCAGCCCTGGTTTGGTCCATCTTCTGTACAATAAGAAGAGAGAGAGGCAGATTCAGACACATCCCTTCATCCTGACCAGGTTGTTTGCCATGGAAGATGACTTTTGCTCTCTCAGGTGCTTCATACCTGCCTACAACTTCTCCAGGTATCATTTGTGCATGGACATTTGAGGTTCTCATCAGGTGGAAGGTCCCCCAACTTTCCTGTATTGTAAGAACCACTCTGTCCCTGCTCTTCTGTAAAATGATTGAGGGAACAGTGTATACTTGGGGTTAAAAACAGGTTTGATTTGGGTTATGAGTGATTCTGTGTGATGAATAATGGTATTGGGAACCTGCAATATTTACAAGAATATAGAGGTGAAATGTAAGTAGGAAAACAGAAATCTAGGTGTGATTTGAAGCCCAGAGGGGTTTTGCCCTTGATTAGGATACTTAGCTTTGAATGATGTTCTGCAAAGATGCCTCAGATAATTCGATATACAATGGCATAGGACTTTGTACATTGGATGATTGAATTTAGAAGAGAACATCCAGTCAAAAAGGGATATTCAGTAGGATTAGGAAGATAGTTGGTAGGTGTAGGAAGAAGAGTGAGTATAGTATTTGGACCAAAAGTTCTTTAGCAATAGACTTTCGGTTGTTGAGTGAATGTAAATGTCAGCACATATGAAGGGTCAGTCACTATGTTGAGATGGGGAAAATATGTAGAAAAGCAGATTTCAATAGAAACATTACGAAATCAGGCAAAGTATAAAGTGAGTGATAGATTAGACATTTTCAACAGGGTTGAGTTTGAATATATAAATTAGGATAAAAACAAATATGTAGTCACCAATAGGATTGACAATTGACAGCATTAGGCAACCTGGACATGGATGTTTTTAGAAATCCATGTTCACTTTCCATTTAGGCTTTGGTACAATCATAAGTGTGACCTTTCCATTTTTTGTCCAGAATATTACTGTGATAATGAAATGACATGAGTATTTCTTTCAACATTTCTGGGAGCAATATATTGAAGATGTAAAATGAGAATCGGGGGTACAAAGAGGTGTACCCTGTTTCTAGGAACATAGAGAAAAAGCATGAATAGACCATACTGTGAATAAATAATATAACTTTTTTGAACTTTAAATAATGAATTGAACTGATATCTGAAAAATTAAAGGAAATCGTATATTGATATACAATCATTCATTCCAACCAGGTATATATCTAATGGAAATATTTGTGTTTTGGTTTATCATGAAGAGTGTGTGAGTTTTGCTTCAAAATGATTATGGAAATTCAAAATAATGTGTTTGAAAAGAAGTCTCAAGAAAAGACCTGTCAAGAAACCCTGACAATACATGTGTTCTGAAGCAAGAAGTGGTGAAAGTTGAAACAAATGCTTATTAATTTGTAAACTTGTGGATGAAATGTATATCCTGTGATGTGCAAAAACTGAAGAAACAATAATGTTCCAGTGTCGAATACAAATGAATGACAAATTACATATCATGTCCCATAGGAGTCTACTTGCATTGATGTTAGACTGGGTCAGTTACTGTAGAATAATTAGGATTTGTATGCACCATTCACTGAAGTTAGTTTTCAGTACTAGGAAACAAATATGTATTTCAGGTGGATGAATATTTCTGATTATAATCTTGTGAAAAGTTGATTATAAATCCACATACATGAACATGAATGAATTTAGAGTGTGTATATTAGACACATATATTTCATATTTTGAAAAATTTGGAGAGTATATCTATATTTATATCTATATCTATATATACACACACCCACACACACACACACACACACACACACACACAACACTCACAGACATTAAAAAGTACCAATATAAATGCCAATCGAAATTCATCAGTAAATATGTATCATCCACAAATGCAAAAATATTTATTTTACTGAACATGAGTTAATGTATAATGTTGTTCTACTAGGACTCTCTCCTATAGGTTGAATTTTCATTTCCAACAGCATTTAGGAGGAGTGAACTCTTCTCACAATTTGTATCTGCCAAGACAGCCATCTCACAAAAATGTACGTGTGATACCTGGTAGGATTCTATATATGCATATAAATATACATGTGTGAATAGGCTACAGAAAAGGGAAAAAAGAATTCACATATTTGTTAAGTTTAAAAACACATGGAGAATATTTCAATTAAAAGTTGACTAGATTTATAACTCCTACCTTATATAATGCAAATGTCAAGTCCAACTATACAACATGTCTCTGGAGAACCTTTGGATGTCCTGTTGTTTATCATGAGTATACTAGACAGTGCCTTGATTGACTGTGTTTCATGAAAATGATCTAGAACAGACATGCCAGTAAGTTGGTGCCTGCTGAGTAGTGTGCCTAGAGCAGTGGTGTGTATGTGTGTCATAATACATCTCTGATGTGGCCATATGGATTTGCCATTGGCATCCAAATGGCTTGTGACAGACATCGTGAGGCCAGCAGACACTAATATGTAAGGGCGTCTTGTTATATGGAGAGGTTTCATGGCAATGTTAAGAATCAGGTTGCAATAGACAAGGGAAAAAGCTATGTGGGATGGAAGCCTGGTTGGTGCATTCTCCTGCAGACCCTGACCCACCACATGTGGCAGAACTCCATCCAGCACTGTGTCCCTTTTGAACTCCTTGTATTTCGTGAAGCAAATACCAAACTCCCAATGCAGGAGAAAGAAAAACCATGAAAAAGTGGAGGATGACCAAATGGCTTCACAGCCCAGATGGGGAGAGACTTAGCACGCACTGGTCACATTTTACTTAAAAGAGAGAATTCACCACTGCTGCCTCATGTTCATTAGAAAATAAGAAACCATGTCCTCCAGGTCACATAGAATCAGACCCAGCTTTGATGGTCTCACGACAAAGGAAGCTAAAGCTCCTGAAAACAACATATATTTCAAGTGCCCAACCTCAGAGGCAGTTTATCAAGAAGTCCTTTAGGTCAGCAGAGCTCCATGTTTGTGGAGTTTTTAACCTGTCCCTTACTTATGGAAACTTCTCTACCACATCCAAGGTTGTGAACTCATGAGCATTTTCCATTCCAGTTATATATTCACAGATTTTATAACTCTTCTCCACTAATTGTGTCTTACTTGGGGCGAAGGTAATGTCAAGGCATTGTTCTGGATGAGAGAGGGAAAATATATTGTGTAGCACATATTTGATAGACATTGGATTCTTTTTCCTATTTTCCATTCAAAATACTGAATCCCTGACACTAACACATACCCTACTAGACTCTGACTACTAATCCTAATATGATGGAGAAAAATAACCCAAATAGAACAGAAATACAAGCAGGTCAGAGGAGGCATGGTGTATTTTTGAACTTTTCTTTTGCATAATAAATGGTAGGTGTTATAAATCTAGTGAATTTTTATTTGGAATAGTTTTTCATGTGTTTTTAAAATTAACAAATATGTGAATCCCTGCCTCCCTTTCTCTGTAGACTATACAGCACATGTATTTTTATATGTACATATAGAATCCTACCTGGTATCACACGTACATTTTTGTGAGGTTGCTGACTCGGCAGATATAAATTGTGTGAAGAGACTACCCCTCTTAAATGCTGTTGGAACTAAAAATTCAACCTATGGGTGAGCTTCCTAGTACAGCAACATTATACATAATTCCATGTTCAGTAAAGTATATATTTTTGCATCAGTAGATGTTATATATTTCATTATAAATTTCATTTGGCATATATTGCTACTTTTTTATGTTTCTCTGTGTGTTTTTTTGGTATATATATATATATATATATATATATATATATATATATATATATACTCTCCTGATTTATCAAAACATGAAATATATGTGTCTTATATACACTCTCTACATTCATACATTCATTCATGTTCATGCATGAGGAAATATAATCAACTTTTCTCAAGATTATTATTGGAAATATTCATCCACCTGAAATACATATTTGTTTCCTTGTACTGACAACTCACTTCTGTGAATGGTGCATACAAATCCTAATAATTCTACAGTATCTGACCCAGTTTAACATCAATGCAAGTAGATTCCTATGGGACATGATGTGTATTTTGACGTTCATTTATATTCAACACTGCTACATTAATATTTCTGCAGTTTTTGCACATGATAGGATATATATTTCATCCACAAGTTCACAACTTTATAGGTATTTTTTCACTTTTAATCATTTCCTGCTTCAGAACACATGTATTGCTCCCGGTTTCTTGACTGGTCTTTTCATGAGACTTCTCTGCAAACACATTTTTTTTTAATTTCATAATCAGTTTTGAAGCAAAACTCACACACTTTTCATGATAAACCATAAATCTAATATCACCATTAGATGCATAACTGTTTGGAATGGATGATTGTATATCAAAATTAGGTTTCCTCTATATTTGCAGAAATCAATTCAATCCATTATTTAAAGTTCGAACCAGTTATATTATTGATTCACAGTATGGTCTATTCATGCATTATCTCTATATTCATAGGCACAAGGTACACCTATTTGTACCCCCAATTAATTTATACGTCTTCAAAATATTGCTTTCCTACATATTTTACCCAGTTCATCATTGTGACTGACTCTTCACATGTGCTGACATTTACATTCACTCTCTACCTGAAACCCTATTGCTAAAGAACTTTTGGTCCAAATCCTATACTCACTCTTTTATCTAAACCTACCGACTATTTTCCTAATCCTACCGAATATCCCTTTTTGACTGGATGTTCTCTTCCACATTCAATCATCCAAATTAGAAGGTCCTATGCCATAGTATATTGATTTAACTGAGACAACTGTGCAGGACATAAATCAATGTTAAGTATCCCAATCAAGAGCCCAATGCCCTTCTGGGCTTCAAAACTTACATAGATTTCTGTTTTCATACTTATATTTCACCTATATATTCTTATAAATATCGCAGGTTCCTAATACAAATATTCATTCCAGAGAATGATTCCTAACCCAAATTGAACATGTTATTAACCTTAACCATACACTTTTCCCTCAATCTAATTTTACAGAAGAGCAGGGACAGAGTTGGTCTTCCAATACAGAAATATAGGCGATCTTCCAGCTGCTGAAAACCTAAAAGGTCCATGCTGAAATGATCCTTGGAGAAGATGTAGGCAGCTATGAAGGACATGAGAGAGCAAAAGTCATCTTCCATGGCAAACAACCTGGTCAGGTTGATGGGATGTGTCTGAATTAGCCTCTCTCTTCCTAATGTAGAGAAGATGGACCAAACCATGCCTGTGTGGAGAGCTGTTCCCCGGTGCCTATGGTTGATATACCATTCTAACATATGAATGAGTCACAGCAAGTAGAGGCAGACTCCATCTTTTGGGAACCATGTAAGCAACTGTTAAAACAAAGTGGTTTCCAAGGCAGTGACTTCATTCAGATCTTGAAGAAAGTGACATCACCTTACAGTTTTGGTAATGAAAGTCTGTGATCTTGGGATCCAGGAAACCAGGCACACAGAGTCAAACCCACTCCATGTCCCAGTGGGCTAACTTGTTTGGATTTAACAAGACAGAGTCACTCTTTCTTTGTACCTACTGATGTGAGGACAGCCAAATGCCTGGAAACTATGAAGACTGGCCTTTCCAGAGAAAGCAGGTAGTTTCTCACCATGGGCTCATGACAACTTGACAGAGTTGGCCAAAGAGACCAGATTGGAGACAGGACACGCCATTTTGGGGGAACATAGTATGGCCCACAAGTCAGAGGACACTCCGGATAGTCACAGACCTACTTGGGGAAAGGAGGTGACTTTTTGGGTGTGAGTGTGAGTTTGTGGTTTTGTCTCATGTTCTGAGAATAGTTAGGAAAGCTGGTTTGTTTGTTTTGGAGTGGACTGTGTCTAGTAAGTCCTTTGACAAGGTGAGTGTTTCTGTGTCTATATATATCATACTGTGTCCGTGATTGTAGACATTAGAAAAGAGAATGCATCAATGGATGTGTCCTGTCTACGAGAAAGCTTCAAAGCATTCATCCTGTGCAATTTATGAATGGACTGCAGGTTGCCGTATGGATGGGCAACTCCTGCCATCTTTCTAAATTCCTGTTTTCTTCCTGAATTCTGGACACTCTCCAGAATACGCTCATGATTTTGTGTCCAAGATATGTACCACCTCCATCTCTGTGACATGGCCATGTACTGGATAGCTGATGGGAATGGCGAGTATCTCAGAAAACTCACATATCAGTATGCCCAAGAAAGTCTCAGTGGAGAAACCCTGCTTTGGGCCTTTTGCTTACGTATTCTGTTGCCCTGAATGTCAGGAAGGTCTTTGCCTCAGGTCACACTTTGTGAAGCCTGCAGAAAATAGTTTTCAAATGGAAAAGAATGGTCATTACCTGTGCCTCTTTGCTTAATTGCTTTGGAAATGGATGTTTCTGAATCAGCCTCTCAGCCCTATGTAAGGCTGTGGCTTAGATTCACAGCACATGATGGGTCTAAAGAAAAATCCCATGTGTGCATCCCAAACCAAAATGGACAAAAGAGCTGTCAGAGTGGTTCTTACAATAGAGGAAAGTTGGGGACCTTCCACCTGATGAGAACCTCGAATGTCCATGCACAAATGATACCTGGAGAAGTTGTAGGCAGGTATGAAGCACCTGAGAGAGCAAAAGTCATCTTCCATGGCAAACAACCTGGTCAGGATGAAGGGATATGTCTGAATCTGAATCTCTCTCTTCTTATTGTAGAGAAGATGGACCAAACCAGGCCTGAGTGGAGAGCTGTTCCCGGGTGCCAATGGTTGATATACATTCTACCTTATGAAAGTGTCACCGGAAGTAGGGGCAACCTCCATCTTATGTTACCCTTGGAAGCAACTGTTAGGACAAAGTGGTTGCCAAGGCAGTGACCTCATTCAGTTCCAAAGAATGTGACATACCTCATTTCCTTGGTGATGGAACTCTATGAACTTGGTATCCAAGAAGCCAGGCACCCAGAAGCAGTCCCAGTCCCAGTCCCAGTGGGCTCACTTGTTTGGATTTACCAAGGACAGAGTCAGTTTTCTTGGTACCTAATGATGTGAGGATGGCCAAATGCCAGGAGAGCTCTGAAGATGGACCTTTCCTGAGAAAACAGGTAGTGGCTAACCACTTTTTCCTGACATCTTCACAGAGTTGGTCAAGGAAAGAAGGTCTGAGAGAAGACAGGCCATTTCGGGGGAACATAGTATGGCCCACCAGTCAGAGGACACTCCGGATAGTCACAGACCTACTTGGGGCAAGGAGGTGCCTTTGTGGGAGTGGGTGTGGGTTTGTTGTTTTGTCTCATGTTCTGAGAATAGATAGGAAAGGCAGTTTGTTTGGTTTGGAGTGGACAGTTTCTAGTAAGTCATTTGACACGGCGAGTGTTTCTGTTTCTGTGTATCCCACTGTGTCTGTTGTGTAGACATTAGAAAAGAGAATGCATTAATGGATGTGTCCTGTCTAGTATAAATCTTCCCATAATTCATCCTGCCCAATATATGAATGGACTGCAGCTTGTCTTATCGATGTGCAACACCTGCTATCTTTCTAAGTTGTTGTTTTCTTACTGAATTCTGGCCACTCTCCAGAATAGGCTCATGGATTTGTGTCCAAAATATGTACCACCTCCAAGCTCTGTGACATGGCCATGTACTGGATAGCTGAAGAGAATGGCGAGCATCCCGGAAAACTCAGATATCAGTGTGACCAGAAAAATCTCAGTGCAGAAACCCTGCTTTGGGCCTTTTGCTTACTTATTGTTGTGTTGCACTGAATGTCAGGAAGGTCTTTGCCTCAGGCCACCCCTTTGTGAAGCCTGAAGAAAACAGTTTTCAAATGGAAATGAATGGGCCTCACCTGTGGCTCTTTGCTTAATTGCTTTGGAAAGAGATTTGTCTTTATCAGCCTTTGGACCTGTCTGTGGCTGTGACTTAGATTCTCAGCACCTCATGGATCTTAAGAATGATCCCATGTGAGCTTCCAAAACCAAAATGGCAAAAAATATCATTCATTGTGGATGAAGTCTCTTGCCTTCCTCTGTTAGGTTCCTGCACTCCATCAAATGACAATAGGGATTCTTTGGGTCAAATGAGTTCTTCAAAGCCCTGCAGAGTTGTTTCTGTTTTCGCATGACTCTAAATCACCTAAAGAATTGATACCTAAAATCAGTAGGCCTGAAATTGGAGAAAACAAAGAAGTATTAAAGGCAGGCTTATTTGTTCACTCCTAGTTCACAGAAACGGTGTCCAGGCTACCATGACTTTAGACAAATGAGGGGCAAAGGAGCTGATTTTGGACACTGTCTTGGGCTGCGCCCCTCATGGAAACCTCCAGCCAGAGGTTAAGATGATTGACTATATGGAATAAGATGAGGGCCATGTGGGAGTGTTTTGGTTTTGATTTTGGTCATTTGTGTGGCATTGGAAAAAATGGCTGGGTACACGTGGGGTTGAACTCTGGTGTGATTCCCCTTAGAGACTGGGTTTTGGAAATGAACTCAGAGAAGCATTGCCATGAATTTTGTTGGGATTTTAAGAGGCCACGCATGAAAGTCGCTCTTGGAAACTGAGACCTAGGCCCCGGGTGGATTTCAACAGAGGACTGGAAATCTCAGCAAGGATATCACATGATTTTATTCTTAAAGAAATGGCAGCCATAGTTGAGAGTCAAAACACACATGGACCTCACATTGTAGACCTCAATGGGCCTGGCCTAATGTGACCGTTTGTCCACTCTTTGGGAAGCCGTGCCTGTGAGAGTTCTCCAGAGACTTCATTGAAATGAGCTTCCTCACCATTTAATGTTTGCTGAATGAACTGAAATCCACAGTGCCTCCAACTTCATGCTTGAAAAATGGCTAGATAAATACCATGAAATTTTTGAAATTCCTATGACCAGGTGGCACTGGAGAAACATTGGATGTCCTGTTGCTGATCATGATTATACCAGACAGTGCCTTGACTTACTGAGTTTCATGAAAATGGTGTAGAACAGAGATGCCAGTAAGTTGGAGCCTGCTGAGTAGTGGGTTTGAGCAGTGGTGGGGAGGTGTTTGATAAAACATCCGTGGTAGGGCCATGTGGATCTACCATTGGATTCCAAATGGCTTGTAACTGACATGGTGCAGCCAGCAGACCCTTATATGTGAAGGCATATTGTTATATGGAGAGTTTTCAGAGGAAAATTAAGAATCAGGTTGATATGGACAAGGGGGAAATGGGGCAAGCTGTGAGAGATAGGAGCCTAGTTGGTGCATTCTCTTGCAGACCCTGACCCACCACACGTGACAGAACTCCCTCCAGCACTGTGTCCCAGTTTAGCTCCTAGTATTTCGTGAAACAAATACCAAACTCACAGTGCAGCAGCAAAAACACCACAAAAAGTGGAAGAGGACCAAATGGCTTCACAGTCCACACGGGGAGACACTTAGTCCCCAGTGGCCTCAGTTTACCTACAAAGAGAGGATTCAGCACTGCTTCATCTAGTTCATTGGAAATAAGAAACCATGTCCTCCAGGTCACATAGATGCAGACCCAGCTTTGATGGTCTCACTACAAAGGAAGCCAAATCTCCTGAAAACAACATATATTTCAAGTGCAAAACTCAGTGGCAGTTTCTCAAAAAATTTTTAGGCCAGCCGAGCTCCATGTTTGTGGAGTGTTTACCCTGTCCCTTAGTTTTGGAAACTGCTCTACCACCTCCAAGGTTGTGAACTCCTGAGCATTTTCCATTCCAGATATGTATTCACTGATTTTGTAACTCTTCTCCTCTAATTGTGTCTTACTTGGGGTGAAGGTAATGTCAAGGCATTGTTCTGGATGAGAGCAGGAGGATATTTGTGCAGCAAATATTTACATACACATTGGATTCATTTTCCAATTTTCCATTCGAAATACTGAATCCCTGACACTAACCCATACCTAGTAGACTCAGACTATTCATCCTAATATAATGGAGAAAATTAACCCAACACAATAGAAATACAAGCACTTCAGAGGAGACATGTTGTATTGTTGGACTTGACATTTGCATTATATAAGGTAGGAGTTATAAATCTAGTCAAATTTTAATTGAAATATTCTCCATGTGTTTTTAAACTTAACAAATATGTGAATTCATGTTTCCCTTTTCTGTAGCCTATTCACACATGTATATTTATATGCATATATAGAATCCTACCAGGTATCACACGTACATTTTTGTGAGGTGGCTGTCTTGGCAGATACAAATTGTGAGAAGAGTTCACTCCTCCTAAATGCTGTTGGAAATGAAAATTCTACCTATAGGAGAGCGTCCTAGTAGAACAACATTATACATTAACTCATGTTCAGTAAAATAAATATTTTTGCATTTGTGGATGATATATATTTACTGATGAATTCGATTGGCATTTATATTGGTACTTTTTAATGTCTGTGAGTGTTGTGTGTGTGTGTGTCTGTGTGTGTGTGTATATATATATATAGATATAGATATAGATATAGATATAGATATAGATATAGATATACACTCCAAATTTTTCAAAATATGAAATATATGTGTCTAATATACACACTCTAAATTCTTTCATGTTCATGTATGTGGATTTATAATCAACTTTTCACAAGATTATAATCAGAAATATTCATCCACCTGAAATACATATTTGTTTCCTAGTACTGAAAACTAACTTCAGTGAATGGTGCATACAAATCCTAATTATTCTACAGTAACTGACCCAGTCTAACATCAATGCAAGTAGACTCCTATGGGACATGATATGTAATTTGTCATTCATTTGTATTCGACACTGGTACATTATTATTTCTTCAGTTTTTGCACATCATAAGATATACATTTGCCAAGGCAGTGACCTCATTCAGTTCCAAAGAATGTGACATACCTCATTTCCTTGGTGATGAAACTCTCTGAACTTTGTATCCAAGGAGCCAGGCACCCAGAGGCAGTCCCAGTCCCAGTCCCAGTGGGCTCTCTTGTTTGGATTTACCAAAGATAGAGTCAGTCATTCTTGGTACCTACTGAAGTGAGGATTACCAAATGCCTGGAGAGCTCTGAATAGGGAGCCTTCCTGAGAAAGCAGGTAGTGGCTCTCCACTTTTTCCTTACAACTTTACAGAGTTGGCCAAGGAAAACAGATCTGAGAGAGGACAGGCCATTTCGGAAGAACAGAGTATGGCCACCAGTCAGAGGACACTCTGGTTAGTCATACACCTATGGGGAAGGAGGTGCCTTTTTGGGAGTGGGTGTGGGTTTGTGGTTTGATTCATGTTCTGAAAATAGGTAGGAATGGCGGTTTGTTTGTTTTGGATTGAACTGTTTCCGGTAAATCGTTTGAAGAGGTGAGTGTTTCCATGTCTGTGTATCCCACTGTGCCTGTGGTAGTAGACATGAGAAAAGAGAATGCAGCAATGAATGTGCCATGTCTAGTATAAAGCTTCCCAGCATTCATCCTGCCCAATTTATGAATGGAGTGTGGCTTGCCTTATGCACGGGCAACACCTAATACCTTCCTAAGTCCCTGTTTTCTTCCTGAATTCTGGCCACTCTCTAGAATAGGCTCATGGTTATGTGTCCAAGATATGTACCAAATCCAAGGTCTTTGACATGGCCATGTACTGGATACCTGAATGGAATGGCCAGCATCTCAGAAAACTTAGATATCAGTGTGACCAGGAAAGTCTCAGTGGAGATACCCTGCTTTGGGCCTTTTGCTTACCTATTGTTCTGTTGCCCTGAATATCAGGAAGGTCTTTGTCTCATGCAACCCCTTTGTTAAGCCTGAAGAAAACAGTTTTCAAATGGAAATGAATGTGCATCACCTCTGGCTCTTTGCTTAATTTCATTGGAAAAGGATGAGTCTGATTCAGGCCCTTTGCCCTGTTTTAGGCTGTGACTTAGATTCTCAGCACCTGATGGATGTAAAGAAAGATCCCATATGTGCATCTAAACCAAAATGGAAAAACGTTCAATCAATGTGCATGAATTATATTGCCTTCCTTTGTTAGGTTTCTGAAATCCATCATGTCAGAATAGGGATTCTTTGGGTGAAATGAGTTCTTCAAATCTCCGCAGAGGGGCTTGGCTTTTCTCATGACTCCAATTCACAAAAAGAATCTAACCCCACAGTCAGAGAGCCTCAAATTGGAGAAGCGAAGCAGTATTAAGGGCAGGCCTATTTGATCCCTCCTGGTTCACAGGAAGGGTGTCCAAGCCACCCTGACATTCGGCAAATGAGGGGCAAGGTAGCTTATTTTGGACACTGTCTTGGGATGTGCCTCTCATGAAAACCTCCATCCAGATGTTATGATGAGTATCTTTATGGTAGAAGATGAGGGCCATGTAGGAGTGTTTTGGTTATAATTGTGGTCATTTGTGTGGCAGTTGGAAGAGATGACTGTGTAAACCTGGGCTTGAATTCTGCTGTGATTCCCCTTAGAGACTGAGTTCTGGAACTGACCTCAGAGAAGTATTGACATGAATTGTGTTGGGATTTTAGGAGGCCAGGAATGAGAGTTGCCATTGGAACCTGGGATCAAGGCCCAGAGTGACTTTCCACAGAACACTGGGAATCACAGCCAGGATATTACATGATTTTATTCTGAAAGACTTGGCAGGCATAATTGAGATTCAAAACACACTTGGACCTCGCTTTGTAGACCTCAATGGGCCTGGCTTCATGTGACTTTTTGGCCACTCTTTGGGTAGACTTGCCGGTGAGAGTGCTCCAGAGATTTCCCTGAAATTAGCTTCCTCACCATTTAATGGTTCCTGAATGAATTGAAACCAACATTGCCTCCAAATGCATCTGTGAAAAAATGCTAGATAATTACCATGAAATTTTAGAAATTCCGATGACCAGCTGGCACTGGAGGACCTTTGATGTCCTGTTGATGATCATGAGTATACCAGACAGGGCCTTGATTGACTGGGTTTCATGAAAATGGTGTAGAACAGAGATGCCAGTAAGTTGGGGCCTGGTAAGTAGTGGGCCTAGAGCTGTGTTATGCAAATGTATGATAAAACATCTGTGGTGGGGCCATGTGGATCTTCCATTGGCTTCCAAATGGCTGTGACTGACATGGTGCAACCATCACACCCATATATGTAAAGGCATATTTTTATATGGAGAGGTTTAAGGGCAATGTTCAGTATCATGTTGCTATTGTCAAGGGGGCAAGCTACTTGAGATAGAACCCTGGTTGGTGCATTCTCCTGGAGACCCTGCCAACCACACCTGACAGAACTCCCTTCAGCACTGTGTCCCATTTGAAATCGTTGTATTTCATGAAGCAAATACCAAACTCCCAGTGCAGCAGCAAGAAACACCACGAAAATTTGAGGATGACCATTGGTTTCACAGTCCACACGGGAAGACCCTTAGCCCTCAGTGGCCAAAGTTTACCTACAAAAAGAGAATTCATCACTGCTGCCTCATTTTTATTTGAAAATAAGAAACCATTTCCTCCAGGTCACATAGATGCAGATCCAGCTTTGATGGTTTCACTACAAATAAAGCTAAAGCTCCTAACAACAACATATATTTCAAGTGCCCAACCTCAGAGGCAGATTCTCAAAAAGTCTTTTGGCCAGCAGAGCTCCAGGTTTGTGGAGTGTTTACCCTGTCTCTTACTTTTGGAAACTCCTCTACCACCTCCAAAGATGTGAAATCTGGAGCATTTTCCATTCTAGATATGTATTCACAGATTTTCTAACTCTTCTCCTCTAATTGTGTCTTACTTGGGGCGAAGGTAATGTCAAGGCATTGTTCTGGAGGAGAGTGGGAAGATTTTTCCGTAGCATATATTTGCATACACATTGGATTCAGTGTCCTATTTTCAATTCAAAATACTGAATACCTGACTCTAACCCATACCCTACCAGACTCTGACTACTAATCCTAATATGATGGAGAAAAAAACCCATAAATAATAGAAATACAAGCAGTTCAGAGTAGGCATGGTGTATAGACGGACTTGCCTTTTGCATGATACAGAGTTGGAGTTATAAATCTAGTCAATTGTTTGTTGAAATAGTTGTCCTTGTATTTTTAAGGTTAACAAATATGTGAATTCCTGTCTCCCTTTCTCTGTATTCTTATATGCACATATAGATTCCTATCTGGTACCACACGTACATTCTTGTGAGGTGGCTGACTTGGCAGATACAAATTGTTAGAAGAGATCACTCCTACTAAACCCTGTTGGAACTGAATATTCAACCTATGGGTGAGCTTGCTAGTTGAACAACATTATACATAAATCCATGTTCAGTAAAATGAATATTTTTAGATCTGTGGATGGTATATATTTTATAATGAATTTTGATTGACATATATATTGCTACTTTTTTGTCTGTGTGTTTGTTTTATGTATATGTATATATATGTATATATATATATATATGTATATATATATATATATATACATATATATATATATATATACACTCTCCAGATTTTTCAAAATATGAAATATATGTGTCTTATATTCACTCCCTAAATTCATTCATGTTCATGTATGTGGATTTATAATCAACTATTCACAAGATTATTCTCAAAATATTCATCCACCTGAAATTTGCCCAATGCTCTCAAATGTCAATCCTATTTGTGACTACATATTTGTTTCTTCCTAAGATTATATATTCAAACTCAACACTGTTCAAAATGTCTAATCCTATCACACACTTTATACTTTGCCTGATTTTGTAATGTCTCTATTGATATATGCTTTCCTACATATTTTCCCCACTTCATCATTGTGACTGACTCTTCACTTGTGCTGACATTTACATTCACTCTCTAATCGAAATCCTATTGCTAAGAAACTTTTGTTCCAAATCTTATACTCACCCTTCTTCCTAAACTTTCTGACTATCTTCCTAATGCTACAGACTATCCCTTTTTGACTGGATGTTCTCTTCTACATTCAATCATCCAAGTAAACGTGGTGCGAGCTTCAGAGGAGGAGACTACCAACAGGCTATCTCATGCAACATCAAAGGGTTTATTGGGTGTCCAGAATGCTGGGGTTCAGAGCTCACCTGAATAGAGCAGATAGCCCTGAGAATAGCTGAAGTAGAGCTTATATACTTTCCCTGGAGAGAGAAGGGAGGGAATTGTATTGATGGGTCAGGGCGAGTGGGCGGTTTGCATGCAACTGGGAGAGGGAGTACATTCTGCAATTTGGCAGCTGGAAATAGAACATTCTGGGAACAAGTTTTGCAAACATTTCTCAAGATTTCAACAGTGTTCTGTTAAGCATACAGAAAAACAAGATGTGACAAGTACCTATTTTATTAATATTTCATTCCCCACTTCTTCTTCTGGCTAATTTTAATCATAAAAATGATCATTGGAGGGTGTCACATTCAATGTCTGCTAGTGGGGTATTACCATAAGTTTAACTCCTCCAATTTGAGCCTGGAGAAAAGACATTACACGGTTGAGCAAACAGGGTTTTATAGTTAGCAATAATATGAGGATTATTATTGGACCGGCCAGGGTTGATAAAAACGTAGTTAACCAGGGGGACTGTGTGAACCAAGACTCAAGCCACCCTTTTGGGCCCTCTCTCACTTGTTGATGCTCTTCAAGGTGTCTTTTAAATTTACTCATAGATTTTATTACGACTCCAGAATAGTCAGCATAAAAACAACATTCTTCCCTCAATGCAGCACAAAGCCCCCCTTCTCTAATGAAGAGGAGGTCCAACCCTCAACTGTTCTGTAAAACAACTTCAGAGAGAGAGGTTAAAGTTTCATGCAAAGCCCTGAAGGAGGTTTCTAATATCTTACTTTTGCTCTATTGCTGCTTCTAATTGGGTCATCTTTTGTGTCCCATGGACAATGCCACTGGTTCCTCTGCCCACCCGTGCAGCAACTCCTATTCCTAATAGGATGGCTAAAGTGAGGGATATATGTTCCCAGTGGAACCGGTTGTATGCCCCCCCTATTTGATCTTCAAATGAACCTGCGTCATGATAGAACACGCTGGGAAACATCTGCACCATTACACAATTCATCACATATCTTGATCATTTCATGAAAACATAAATGATGTTTAAGTATATAGAATTATGCTGTTGTAGGCACTGACAAAGCAAGGCACCTAAGATAGCACTCAAGAGAGGGAAACAGTCCTATTTGGTTGCAACCGGATTCAGAGGGCATTGCTTCTATTGTAATCAATTAATCCCCTGAAACTCAAGTTTAGGTAGTTTCAGAAATTTGTACCCAACATATAAGGGATGGGGCTCAGAAGTTTACAGTCTTCAGAAGTTTAAAAAAGCAGTATTTGTTTCTGTTTTTCCTTCTGTTCTGGGCAAGTTAACTTTTCAAGGACACCTGGGAGGAGGAGAGCTTTTTCTTCCCTTTCTTATTTTCCCCCTGCCAGCTGTTACCATGGAGCCCGGTTGGTAATTTCTTTATCTTAGAAATGTAGCCATCTCTGTGAAGCCCCAGCTGAAGGCCAGAGTACTTGTTCACGTATTTTGTGAAAAACTAGTTAGGGGTTGTCTAGCTTAGAAGTACTGAGATTTTTAGCCAGTGGCCAAGTAGAACAGGGCAATACGAAAGAGAAAGTTTATCTACATTAAAGTCTTTATTGGGACTGTTTTGCTGAAAGTTCAAAACTCAGCCATGGTGAAGACTTCTGAAGAAGGTCATTTAAGACTTTTCTGTGGGCCTGGTACAGAGGGGGAAAGACGGGGAAGGTGGGGCTGAGAGCACCTCCGAGGATCTGAGAATGAGGGAAAAGAGAGATGTAAAAGAATAATGCGAAAGGGTATTGGGAATTTCCTAGCAGCAAACTTGAGCAGTAGATCAGGTAGAGCAGAGTGAAAGACGGGAGTGAGGATCCCAAAATCCTGAGAGGGACTTTAAATTTTAGTAACCTGTTTTCAGTGATGACAAAGCAACTTTAAAGACCAATTATATTACATCTTGGATAAGGGTCTCAGGGCTCTCCTCAGCTCGTTTGAGCATTGGGTTAGCTGGTAAGAGGACCTGGTGGGACCCGGTGAGGGCACTGACAGGAGATGAGAGGAATGAGTCGGTGGAGCGGTACCTATGTACCTGCTACCTCAGCAAGGGGCCCATGGTCTGAGAACTGGTGGAGCTTTGGGTTTCTGATCTAGTTATTGGAGGGGAGAAATCAAGTTGCTGAGATGGGAGTGACATCAGAGGGTCTGGAGCAGAAGGCAGAGGATAATGATCTATTGGAGAAGCATAGTACAGGATGTGAGTGAGGGAGGGAAAAGGCTTCCCCATAGGGGAATTTCCTTTCACTCTTTTGAGCACTTGCAGAAGTTAAAAAGGTCACGCAAAATTTGAGGATCTAGAGACCCCTCTGGGTGCCATAGTTTTTGGTTTTCTAATTGGTAATGTGGCCAATGCTGTGTACTGAATTTGATGAAGAATTGGGGTTCCATCAGGCAGCCCCTGTATGCACACATTCCCATGACATACAGAAAAAGTCGGCTTTTCCCCCACACAGCCATTACTCTTTGTGGCTTTGATAGTCTGCCAGGCAAACTTAGTAATCTAGACTAGCCAACCTGCATCTGGCTCGCGTGTCCCTACATCCATAATGTTTGTTTCCATTATCTATGGTACAGAAGGGATTTAATGGTATTTTAGTGGGATCCTCTTCATCAGGGATATCACAATAGGAAATACCTATAGCCAGCTAACAAATGTCTGGGTGGAGAGATGGCCACCAGGTCCCTAAGGGGGCTGTATGCGAGATAGACCATACTTCTTTTCCAGTAGGATTTGTGATCAGCCATCACTGCTTAATGGGCTGATGAGGGTTAGGACTACTTGTAGCCAAGGGGAGAGTATATAACCTTATTCACATTGCCAATACACAATTTGAAACTGTTACCAGTCTTTTTCAGTTTCCAGAAAGATTCTGTATAGGCAGCAGGCTTGAGATGAGAGGTATGGATCCAGGAAGTGATTCTGTTTACGTTTACCACTGTAGGTGTTATAATAGCACCTGGTATGGTCCTTTTCAGCGGGGTACCAGAGTTGACACCTGATATCATCTTACATAGATGAAATCTCTTACTTGATATGGATGTGGAATCCCCTGGTTCCCAGTTGGGTAGGCAGTGGCCAGCTGTTTTCACAGGTATTACTGAGTTCTTTCAAGATCTTTAAGTCTGTCAAGCAAGGGGGTGTGGAAAGGATCTTTAGGTCTTACAGTTGGGCTTAGGTCCCCTACTGGAGGAGGGCGACCATAAAGAATTTCACATGTGGTAAGGTTACTCAAAGAAACAAAGGGATTTTTTCTTGCATGAAACATTGCATAAGGCAGGAGCATAGTCCAATCTTATGCTGGTCTCTAAGCTTAATTTTGTTAAGGTCTCTTTAATGGTTCTATTCATTCTTTCTACTTGTCTTGAACTCTGTGGTCTATAAGCACAATTTAACTTCCAATTAATCCCCAGGTTCCTGGCTAACCTCTGACTTACCTGGGTCATGAACATCGGACCATTGTCAGATCCTATTACCGGCTTAGCTTCCTCCAATGGTAGAGAGGCTTAGTCAGCAGCAGCGGAATCACTTAGAGTGTGTTGTGTGTTAGGGGACGAGGGCAGGGGATAAGGAGGTGGAGAAGAGTCCAGTAGAGTCAAATCTGTGACTCAGGGAGAACAGAGGGTGGAGGAGGAGGAGGTTGAGAGGGTTTGAGAGATCATGGGGGAAGGAGTAGGAGCAGAGGTAGGGGCAAGGAAATGCTTCACCCATGGAGGAGGAGATTTGCAGAGGTCCTGCCAAGTTAAGATATATGGCTGTTGATCTGGATGGCTATGTGGCGCTGGCTGAAAGACAACACCTCTGACTTTTTAAATTAGTGGGAAGTAGAAAGATCCTTCTAGGTGCCATACGACTCCAAAGATGGGCCATTCTGAGGCACAGAGATTCTGCCAGGTCCAGCGTTTTACTAAAAAAAGAAAGATTCTGAGCCCTTAAGCGGACTTTGGTCCAGTGATCAAGGGTCAGGGACAGAGGCATTGACGTGCTCTGTTCCATAATGAAAGTTCCACAAACAGTAAAAGCAAGGACACACGACACAGATAAGACAAGACCATAAAGACAGGCAATGAACGTCCAACACTGAGACCAGGAATGAGTAGCCGGCAAAACCCAATGGTATGGCAATAACGAATCTAAAAGAAAATATCACTGAGTCGAGAAGACTATTGTTCCTTGATTTCCCGAGTTCTCTGCGGGGTCCTCCAGAGAGGTGCCCTTTGTCTCTGTGACATGTCTCTCAGCCACCGTCGGAGAGAGCTCAGACTCTTCATCGCCAGCAATTTTGCCAAGCCCTAACAAGAAACCTGAAACCAGAAAGAGGCACCTTACTTGCTCCGAGAGGAGCCCGTTGGGGTCTCTCGTCCGCCACTTTTGGAACTCAGTGGAACCTCAATATGTAAAGGTCAGGCGAGTGTCAGAGGAAGATACTACCAAGAGACTGTCTCATGCAACAGCAAAGGGTTTATTTGTGGTCCAGCATGCTGGAGCTCAGAGGTAAATTAAATAGAGCAGAGACCTCTGAGAACAGCTTAAGCAGAGCTTATATACTTTCCTTGGAGAGGGAAGAGAGGGAAGTTTAGAGATGGGTAAGGGCGAGTGGGCGGTTTGCATGACACCGAGTGAGGGAGTACATTCTGCAGTTCGGCTGTTGGGAACAGTACATTCTAGAACAAGATTAGCAAACATTTCTCAAGATTTCAAAAGTGTTTTGTTAAGCATACAGAAAAACAGGAAGTGACAAGTACCTATTTTATTAATTTTATTAACCTTTCACTACCGACTATGCCTTTTTGACTTGATGTTCCTTCTACATTAATTCATGCAACGTACAAGGTGCTATGCCATTGTATATCGATTTATCTGAGACAACTCTGCAGAACGTAATTCAACACCACGTATCCCTATCAAGGGCCCAATGCCCTTCTGGGCTTCAAATCAGACTTAAGTTTCTTTTTTCATACATATATTTCACCTATATATTCTTCTATACATAGCAAGTTCCCAATACGATCATTCATCCAGCAAAATGATTTCTAACCCAAATCGAGCATGTTTTTAACCATAACCGGACACTGTTCCCTCAATCTAACTTTACAGAAGAGCAGGGAAGGAGTTGATATTACAATACAGAAATGTAGAAAAACTTCCACCTGCTGAGAACCTCAAAGGTCCATGCAGAAATGATCCCTGGAGAAGATGTAGGAAGCAATAAAGGACCTGAGAGACCAAAAGTCATCTTCCATGGCAAACAACACGGTCAGGATAAAAGGTTGTGTCTGAATCAGATTTTTTTTTAATGTAGAGATCATGGACCAAACCAGACCTGTGTGGAGATCTATTCCTGGGTGCATTTGGTTGATATACCATTCTAACTTGTGAAAATGTCACAGGAAGTAGGGGCAGCCTCAATCTCTTGGGACCCTTGGAAGCAACAGTTAGGACAAAGTGGCTGCCAAGACAGTGCCCTCATTCAGTTCAGGAAGGAAGTGACCTCACCTCACTTTCTTGGTGATGGAACTCTCTGAACGTGGGATCCAGGAAGACAGTCACACAGAGCCAGTCCCAGTCCCAGTCGCAGTGGTCTCACTTGTTTGGATTTACCAAGGACAGGGTCAGTATTTTTTGGTACCTACAGATGTGAGGAAGGCCAAATGCCAGGAAAGCTCGGATGCAGGGATTTTCATGAGAAAGCAGGTAGTAGCACACGGTTGGCTCCTAAGAAGTTCACAGAGTTGGCCAAGGAGATAAGATCTGAGACAGGAAAGGCCATTTGGGGGGGAACATATTATGGTCCACAAGTCAGAGGACACTCTGGATAGTCACAGACCTACTTAGGGGAAGGAGGTGCCTTTGTGGGTGTGGTTGTGGGTTTGTGGTTTTGTCTCATTTTCTGAGAATAGGTAGGACAGTCCGTTTGTTTCATTTGAAGTGGACTGCTTTGGGCCTTTTGCTTACCTATTGTTCTGTTGCCCTGAATGTCCTGAAGGTCTTTGCCTCAGGCCACCCCTTTGTGAAGCCTGAAGAAAACAGTTTTCAAATGGAAATGAATGGGCATACCTGTGGCACTTTCCTTAATTGCTTTGGAAAGGGATGTGTCTGAATCAGGCCCTTGGCCTGTGTGTGGCTGTGGCTTAGATTCTCAGCACCTGATGGATCTAAAGAAAGTTACCATGTGTGCATCCAAAAGAAAATTCCCCAAAAGAGCAATTATTGGGATGAAGTCTCTCGACTTCCTCTGTAAGGTTCCTGATTTCCATCAAGTGAGAATGGGATCCTTTGGGTCAAAAGAGTTCTACAAAACCTGCAGAGGCTAGCCCATTGTGCTTGGGTTTTCTCATGACTAAAATTCACATAAAGAATCTAAACCCCACAGACAGTAGTCCTCAAATTGGAGCGGTATTAACGGCAGGCCTATTTGATCACTTTTGGTTCACAGGATGGGTGTCCAGGCCACCTTGACTTTAGGCAAATGAGGGGCAAAGGAGCTTATTTGGGACACTGTCTTGGTCTGCACCCCTCATGGAAACCTCCAGCCAGATTATGATGAGTGTCTATATGAAAGAAGATGAGGGCCATATGGGAGGGTTCTTGTTTTAATTGTGGTAATTTGTGTGGTAGTTGGAAGAGATGACTGGGTCCTCCAGGGCTTGAACTCTGGTGTGATTCCCCTTAGAGACTGAGTTCTGGAACTGACCTCAGAGAAGTATTGCCATGAATAGTGTTGGGATTTTAGGAGACCACGCATGAGAATCGCTTTTGGAAACTGAGATCTAGGCCCAGGATGGCTTTCCACAGAGCTCAGGGATTCTGAGCCAGGATATCACATGATTTAATTCTTTAAGACTTGGTAGCCATAGTTGAGAGTCCAAACACACATGGACCTCACATTGTATACCTCAATGGGCCTGGATTCATGTGTCCTTTTGGCCACTCTTTGGGAAGGCTTGCCTGTGAGTGTTCTCCAGAGCTTTCATTGAAATGAGCTTCCTCACCATTTAATGGTTCCTGAATTAAATGAAACACACAGTGCCTCCAACTTCATGCTTGAAAAATGACTAGATTAATACCATGAAATTTTTGAAATCCCCATGACCAGGTGGCACTGGATAACCTTAAGATATCCTGTTGCTGATCATGAGTATAACAAACAGTGCCTTGATTGACTGAGTTTCGTGAAAATGGTGTAGAACAGAGATGCCAGTAAGTTGGAGCCTGCTGGGTAGTGGGCGTAGAGCAGTGGACTATAGGTGTGTAAATAAATATTTTTGGTAGGACCACCTGGATCTTCCATTGGCTTCCAAATCTTGCGACTGACATGGTGCAGGCAGCAGACCTTTATATGTAAAGGCATCTTGTTATATGTAGAAGTTTCAGGGCAATGTTCAGAATCAGGTTGCTATAGTCAAGGGGAAAGCTATGTGGGATAGAAGCCTGGTTCGTACATTCTCTTGCCGACCCTGACCAACCACACATGACAGAACTCCCTCCAGCATTGTGTCCCAGTTGAACATATTGTATTTCATGAAGCAAATACCAAATTCCCAGTGCAGCAGTAAGAAACACCCTGAAAAGTGGAGGATGACCAAATGGCTTCACAGACCACACGGGAAGACACTTAGCTCCCAGTAGCAACAGTTTACCTACAAAGGGAGATTTCAGACATGCTGCCTCATGTTCATTACAAAATAAAGAACCATGTCCTCCAGGTCACATAGATGCAGACCCAGATTTTTGGTGTCACTACAAACGAAGCTAAATCTCCTGACAATTACATATATTTCTTTTTCTTTTTTTAATTAATTTTTATTGTAGGTTGTTCAAAACAGTACATACTTCTTGACATATCAAATTTCACACTTTGATTCAAGTGGGATATGAGCTCCCATTTTTACTCCATATACAGATTGCAGAATCACATCAGTTGCAGAACCATTGATTTACATATTGCCATACATATATTTCTTGTGCCTAACCTCAGAGGAAGTTTCTCAATAAGTCTTTAGGTCAGCACAGCTCCATGTTTCTGGAGTGTTTACCCTCTCCCATACTTTTGTAAACTGTTTTACCACCTCCAGTGTTGTGAACTCCTGAGCATTTTTCATTCCACATATGTATTCACAGGTTTTCTAACTCCTCTCCTCTAATTGTGTCTTACTTTTAGCGATGGTTATGTCAAGGTATTGTTCTGGATAAGATAGGGAAGATTTTTGTGTATCACATGTTTGCATACACATTAGATCCATTTTCCTATTTTCCATTTTAAATACTGAATCCCTGACACTAACCCATACCCTACTAGACTCTGACTTCTAATCCTAATATCATGGAGAAAAAAAAACCTAACTGAATAGAAGTACAGTCCTTTTATAGGAAGCATGGTGTATATTTGTATTTGTCTTCCTCTTTATCAAGAGTATGTGTTTTAAATTTAGTAAACTTTTCATTTTAATATTTCTCCATGATTTTTTAAAGTTATCACATATGTAAATTCCTGTCTCCCTTTCTCTGTATCCTATTCAGCACATGTAATTTTTTTATGTATATACAATATCCTACCTGGTATCACACGTACATTCTTGTAAGATCACTGACTTTGGAATATAAAAATTGTGAGAAGAGATGACTCTCCCTAAATAATGATGGAACTGAAAATTCCACCTATGGGTGAGCTTCCTAGTGAAAAACACTATACATAAATCCATGTTCAGTAAAATGAATATTTTTGGATTTGTGAATGAATTATATTTCATGATGAATATCGATTGGCATATATATTGCTAAATATTAATGTGTGTGTGTGTGTGTGTATGTGTGTGTGTGTGTGTGCACGTGTGTGTGTGTATATTCTACGGATTTTAAAAAAATATGAAAAATATGTGTCTTATTATACACTCCCTAAATTCATTCATATTCATTTATGTTCATTTAAATTCAAATTTTCACAAGATTATTCTCAGTAATATTCATACACCTGAAATATATTTTGGTTTCCTACTACTGAAAACTAAGTTCAGTGGATGGTGCTTAAAAATCCTAATATTTCTACAGTAACTGACCCAGTTTAACATCAATGCAAGTAGATTGGTATGGGACATGATGTGTAATTTGAAGTTCATTTTTACTCAACACTGGTACATTACTATTTCTTCAGTTTATGGACATCATAGGATGTATTTTTTCATCCACAACTTCACAAATTTTTTTGGCATTTGGTTCACTTTCAATTACTTACTACTTCAGAACACATGTATTCCTCCATGTTTCTTTACTGGTCTTTTCACTAGACTTCTTTCTAAACACATTATTTTCGATTCCATAATCATTTTTGAAGCAAAACTCACTCTTCACGATAAACCGTAACCCTAATAATACCATTGCATATATAACTCGTTGGAATGATGGTATATATATCAATATAAGATTTCCAATATATTTTCAGATGCAAACTCAATCCATTATTTAATGTTGGATCCAGTTACATACTTTATTCACAATATGGTCTATTCATGCATCATCTCAATAATCATCAACACAAGGTACACCTATTTGTATCCCCAGTACTAATTTATAAGTTTCCAGAATATTACTCCCCTTTATGGTGGAAGAAATACTTATGTCACCTGATCTACATATACATTTTACCACAGTAGTATTCTGGACACAAAATGCAAAGGTCACACATATGATTGTACCAAAGCCTAAATGGAAAGTGACCATGGATTACTAAAAGCATCTATGTCCAGGGTGCCTACTGCTCTCAAATGTCAATCCTATTGGTTTCTACATATTTGTTTCTTCCTAAGATTATATATTTAACCTCAAGCCTGTTGAAAATATCTAATCCTATCACTCACTTTATACTTTTCCTGATTTCCTAATGCCCCTATTGATATCTGCTTTCCTACATATTTTTCCCAGTTCATCATTGTGACTGTCTCTTCACATGTGCTGATATTTACATTCACCCTCTAACTGAAAACCAATTGCTAAAGAACTTTTGGTCCAACTCCGAGACTCACTCTTCTTCCTAAACCTACTGACTATCTTCCTAATCCTACAGACTATCCCTTTTTGACTGGATTATGTCTTCTACTTTCAATCATCCGAGGTATAGGGTCCTATGCCATTGTATATCGATTTATCTGAGACCTCGGTGCAGAACATAATTCAATCTAAGTATACCAATCAAGGGCCCAATGCCTTTCTGGGCTTCAAATCTTTCCTAGATCTCTGATCTCATACATATATTTCACATTTATATTCTTATAAATATCACAGGTTCCCAATACCATAATTCATCCAGCAGAATGACTCCTAACAGAAATCGAACATGCTATTAACACTAACCATACACTGTTCCCTCAATCTCACTTTACAGAAGAGCAGGGACAGAGTTGGTCTTAAAATCCAGGAAGGTAGGGTATCATCCACCAGCTGAGAACCTCAAAAGTCCCAACAGAAATAATCCCTTGAGTAGGTGTAGGCAGGTATGAAGGATCTGAGAGAGCAAAAGTCATCTTCCATGGCAAACAACCTGGTCAGGTTGAAGGGATGTGTCTGAATTAGCCTCTCTCTTCCTAATGTAGAGAAGATGGACCAAACCATGGCTGTGTGGAGAGCTGTTCCCCGGTGCCTATGGTTGATATACCATTATAACTTATGAATGAGTCACAGCAAGTAGAGGCAGACTCCATCTTTTGAGAACCTTGGAAGCAACTGTTAAAACAAAGTGGTTTCCAAGGCAGTGACTTCATTCAGTTCTTGAAGGAAGTGACCTCACCTTACATTATTGGTGATGAAAGTCTGTGATCTTGGGATCCAGGAAACCAGGCACACAGAGTCAAACCCACTCCATGTCCCAGTGGGCTCACTTGTTTGGATTTAACAAGACAGAGTCACTCTTTCTTGGTATCTACTGATGTGAGGACAGCCAAATGCCTGGAAACTATGAAGACTGGCCTTTCCAGAGAAAGCAGGTAGTTTCTCACCACGGGCTCCTGACAACTTCACAGAGTTTGCTAAAGAGACCAGATCGGAGACAGGACACGCCATTTTTGGGGAACATAGTATGGCCCACAAGTCAGAGGACACTCCGGATAGACACAGACCTACTTGGGGGAAAGAGGTGCCTTTTTGGGTGTGAGTGTGAGTTTGTGGTTTTGTCTCATGTTCTGAGAATAGTTAGGAAAGCTGGTTTGTTTGTTTTGGAGTGGACTGTTTCTAGTAAGTCCTTTGACAACGTGAGTGTTTCTGTGTCTATATATCATACTGTGTCCGTGATTGTAGACAGTAGAAAAGAGAATGCATCAATGGATGTGTCCTGTCTACTAGAAAGCTTCAAAGAATTCATCCTGTGCAATTTATGAATGGACTGCAGCTTGCCGTATGGATGGGCAACTCCTGCTATCTTTCTAAATTCCTGTTTTCTTCCTGAATTCTAGACACTCTCCAGAATACGCTCATGATTTTGTGTCCAAGATATGTACCACCTCCATCTCTGTGACATGGCCATGTACTGGATAGCTGATGGGAATGGTGAGTATCTCAGAAAACTCAGATATCAGTATGCCCAAGAAAGTCTCAGTGGAGAAACCCTGCTTTGGGCCTTTTGCTTACCTATTCTGTTGCCCTGAATGTCAGGAAGGTCTTTGCCTCAGGCCACACTTTGTGAAGCCTGAAGAAAATAGTTTTCAAATGGAATTGAATGGTCATTACCTGTGCCTCTTCGGTTAATTGCTTTGGAAATGGATGTGTCTGAATCAGCCTCTTGGCCCTATGTGAGGCTGTGGCTTAGATTCACAGCACATGATGTGTCTAAAGAAAAATCCCATGTGTGCATCCAAAACCAAAATGGACAAAAGAACTGTCATGGTGGATAGAGTCTCTCGCCTTCGTCTGTAAGGTTCCTGACCTCCATTAAGTGAGAATAGGGATCATTTGGGTCAAGTGAATTCTTTAAAGCCCTGCAGAGGCTATCCCATAGGTTCGTGGGTTTTCTCATGACTCCAATTCACATCTATGTTTACAGAAGAGCAGGGACAGTGTTGGTCTTACAATACAGGAATGCAGTGGATCTTCCATCTGTTGAGAACCTCAAAGCTCCATGCAGAAATGATCTCTGGAGAAGATGTAGGCAGCTATGTAAGACCTGAGAGAGCAAAAATCATCTTCCATGGCAAACAACCTGGTAAGGATTAAGGGTTGCGTCAGAATGAGCCTATCTCTTCTTAATGTAGAGAAGATGGACCAAACCCGGCCTGTGTGGAGAGCTGTTCCCTTTTGCCTACGGGTGATATACCATTCTAACTTGTGAAAGTGTCACAGGAAGTAGGGGCAGCCCTCATCTCATGGGACCCTTGGAAGCAATTGTTATGACAAAGTGGTTGCCAAGGCAGTGATCTCATTAAGTTCCTGAAGGACGTGATCTCATCTCAATTCCATGGTGATGGAACTCTCTGAACTTGGGATACAGAAAGCCAGGCACCCAGAGCCAGTCTCAGTTCTAGTCCCAGTGGTCTCACTTTTTTGGATTTACAAAGGACAGAGTCAGTCTTTCTTGATACCTACTTATGTGAGGATGGCCAAATGCCAGGAAAGCTCGGAAGAGGGGCTCTTCCTGAGAAAGCAGATAGTGGCTCACTCCTGGCTTCTAACAACTTCACATTGTTGGCCAAGAAGACCAGATCTGAGACAGGTCAGGCCATTTCGGAGGATCATAGTATGGCCCATCAGTCAGAGCACACACCGGAGAGTCACAGACCTATTTGGGGGAAGGAGGTGCCATTGCGGGTGTGGGTTTGTGGTTTTGTCTCATGTTCTGAGAATAGTTAGAAAAGGCGGTTTGTTTGGTTTGGAGTGAACTGTTTCTAGAAAGTAGTTTGACAATGCAAGTGTTTCTATTTCTGTGTATCCCACTGTGTCCGTGCTTGTAGACATTAGAAAAGAGAATGCATCAATGGATATGTCCTGTCTCATAGAAAGCTTCCCAGCATTCATCCAGCACAATTTATGAATTGAATGCGGCTTGCCTTATTGATGGGCGATACCTGCTACCTTCCTAAGTTGCTGTTTTCTTCCTGAATTATGGCCAATCTCCAGAATAGGCTCATGGTTTTGTGTCCAAGATATGTATTACCTCCAAGCTCTGTGACATGGCCATGTACTGGATAGCTGAATGGAATGGCGAGCATCTCAGAAAACTCAGATATCAGTGTGACCAGTAAAGTCTCAGTGGAGAATCCCTGCTTTGGGCCATTTGCTTACCTATTGTTCTGTTGCCCTGAGAGTCAGGAAGGTCTTTGTCTCAGGCCAACCCTTTGTGAATCCTGAAGGAAAGATTTTTCAAATGGAAATGAATATGCTTTACCTTTGGCTCTTTCCTTAATTGATTTGGAAAGAGATGTGTGTGAATCAGCCTCTTGGCCCAGTGTGATTCTTTGACTTAGATTCTCAGTACCTGATGGATCTAAAGAAAGATCCCATGGGTGCATAAAATCCAAAATGGAAAAAGAGCAGTCATTGTTGATGAAGTATTTTGCCTTCCTCTCTAAGGTTCCTGAATTCCATCAAGTGAGAATAGGGATCTTTTGGGTCAAATGAGTTCTTCAAATCTATTCAGAGGCTATCCAATAGGTGCTTGAGTTTTCTCATCTTTCCAATTCACATAAAGAATCTGTACCCGACACTCAGTAGGACACAAATTGGAGAAGCAGAGCAGTATTAAGGGCAGGCCTATTTGATCACTCCTGGTACACAGGAAGGGTGTACAGGCCACTGGGAATTTAGGCAAATGAGGGGCAACAGAGCTTATTTTGGACACTGTCTTGGGCTACGCTAATGCTATCAAATGTCAATCCTATTGTTGACTTCATATTTGTTTTATCCTAAGCTCATATATTCATCCTCAACCCTGTTGAAAATATCAAATCCCATCACTCACTTTATTCTTTTCCTGATTTCCTAATGTCTCTATTGATATCTGCTTTCCTACATATTTTGCCCTGTGCATCATTGTGACTGACTCTTCACTTGTGTTGACGTTTACATTGACTCTCTAACCAAAACCCTATTGCTAAAGAACTTTTGTTCCAAATCCTATACTCACTTTTCTTCCTAAACTTATCGACTATCTTTCTAATCCAACTGACTATAACTTTTTGAATGGATGTTCTCTTCTACATTCAATGATCCAAGTACAGTTCAGGTTTCTATTCAACCGGGTGAGGGAGTAGATTCTGCAGTTTGGCAATTGGGGACAGCACATTCTGGCAACAAGATTAGCAAAGAGTTCTCAAGATTTCAACAGTGTTTCGTTAAGTGTACAGAAAAACAGGAAGTGACAAGTACATATTTTATTAACCTTTCATTCCCCACTTCTTTTTCTGGCTACTTTTAATCATAAAAGTGATCTTTGTGGGGTGTCACATTCTATGTCAGCTAGTGGGGTATTACCATAATTTTAATTTGTCCAATTTGAGCTTGGAGAAAAGAAATTACATGGTTGAGGAAACAGGGTTTTACAGTTAGTAATAATATGAGGATTATTATTGGACCGGCCAGGGTTGATAAAAACGTAATTAACCAGGGGGACTGTGTAAAAAAAGACTCAAACTACCCTTTTTGTGCCTCTCTCTCTCGTTGTTGCTCTTCAAGGCATCTTTTTAATTTACTCATAGATTTTTTTACAACTCCAGTATTGTCGACATAAAAACAACATTCTTCCCTCAATGAAGCACAAAGGCCCCCCTCTGTCATGAAAAGGAGGTCCAACCCTACACTGTTCTGTAAAACAACTTCAGAGAGAGAGGTTAAAGATTCCTGCAAAGCTGTGATGGAGGTTTCTAAAATCTTTAAGTTTTGATCTATTGCTGCTTCTAATTGGGTCACTTGTTGTGTCCCATGGACCAGAGCAGTGGTTCTTGTGCCCAACCCTGCAGCAACTCCTATTCGTAATAGAATGGCTAAGGTGAGGGACATATGTTCCCAACGGAACTGGGTTGTATGTCCACCTCTTTGATCTTCAGATGAACCTGCGTCATGATAGAGCACTCTGGGAAACATCTGCACCATTTCACAATTAATCACATCTGTTGACCATTTCATGAAAACATAAACAATGTTTAAGTATATAGAATTATACTGTTGTAGGGACGGACAAGGCAAGGCACCTAAGATAGCACCAAAGACACGGAAACAGTCTTTTTTGGTTTCAACCAGATTCAGAGGGCATTGCTTCTGTTGTAATCAATTAATCCCCTGAAACCCAAGTTACGTAGTTTCAGAATTTTGTACCCAACACGTAAGGGAAGGGGCTCAGAAGTTCACAGTCTGCAGAAGTTCACAAAAAGCAGTTTTTGTTTCTGTTTTTTCCTCAGTTTGGGCATGTTAACTTTTCAAGGACACCTGGGTGGGGGTGTCTTCCCTTTCTTTTTTTCCCCCTTCCAGCTGTTTCCATACAGCCCAGTTTGTAACTTCTTTATCTTAGAAATGTAGCCATCTCTGTGAAGCCCCAGCTCAAGGCCAGAGGCCTTTTTTTCAAATATTTTGTGAAAAACTAGTAAGGGTGTGTCTAGATCAGGAGTGCTGAATTTTTTAGCCAGTTGCCAAGGAGACCAGGGCAACACAAAAATAGGAAGTTTATCTACAGTGAACTCTTTTATAGGGACTCTTTTGCTGAAAGTCCTAAATCAGCCATGGTGAAGACTTCTGGAGAAGGTCAGTTAAGACTTTTCTGTGGGCCTGGTACAGAGGGGGACAATTTGGAAGGCAGGGATAAGATCTGCTCTGTGGATCTGAGAATGAGGAAGGAGAGATGTAAAAGAATATTGGGAGAGGGCATTGGGATCTTAATAGCAACAAAAACTTGAGCAGTAGAACAGATAGAACAGAGGGGGAGACGGGAGTGAGATTCCAAAAAGCCTGTGAGGGACTTTAAATTCTTAGTAACCTGTTTTTAGTGATGACAAAGCAACATTAAAGGCCATTTTCATTACATCTTGTATTAGGGTCTGAGGATTCTTCTCAGCGGGTTTGAGCTTTGCATTACGTGGTAAGAGGACTGGGTGACACCCGGTGCGGGCACTGACAGGAGAGGAGAGGAGTGAGTGAATGGAGTGGTACCTCAGTACCTGCAACCTCAGCAAGGGAGCAATGGTCTGAGAACCAGTCGAGATTTGGGTTTTTGATCTAGATATTGGAAGGGAGAAATCAAGTTGCTGAGGTGGGAGTGACAGCAGAGAGTCTGGAGCACAAGGCTGAGGGTGAGCATCTATTGGAGAAGGATAGTTCAGGATGTGAGCAAAGGAGAGAGAAGGCCTCCACATAGCGGAATCTCCTTTCACCCTTTTGAGCACCTGCAGAAGTTAAAAACGTCACACAGAATTTGAGGATCTAGAGACCCCTCTGGGGGCCATCGGTTTTGGTTATCTAATTCGTAATATGGCCAATGCTGTGTACAGAATTTGATGAGGAGTTTGGGTTCCATCTGACAGTCCCTGTATGCTCACATCCCCATGACTTACAATAGAAGTCTGCTCTCTCCCCCCCACAGCCGTGACTGTTTGTGGCTTTGATAGTCTGCCGGGAAAACATAGTAATCTAGGCTAGCCAACCTGCATCTGGCTCACGTGTCCCTACATCTATAATGTTTGTTTCCATTATCTATGGTACGGAAGGGATTTATTGGAATTTTAGTGGGATCCTGTTTATCAGGGATATCCCAATAGGAAAGACCTATAGCCAGCTGACAAATGACTGGGTGGAGAGATGGCCACCAGGTTCGTAAGGGGGCTGTATTCGAGATAGGCCATACTTCGTGTCCAGTAGGATTTGTGATCAGCCATCGTAGCTTAAGGGGCTGATGAGGGTTAAGACTACTGGTCGTCAAGGGGAGAATAAATATCTTCCAGGATCTTCTTTACAACCATTTGCGATGTTTCTTTTTTCTTCTTTTTTATTTCTTTTTTTGTGTGTGTGTGGGGAAGGCTTCAATACATCCTGAAAATGTATGTTCAAAGACTAGGAGTTATTTTAGTCCATACCTTACTGGCTTAATTTCAGTAAAGTCCACTTCCCAGAATTGTGCTCGTCTGGTTCCTCATAGGTGCTTTCCTGCAGGAAGCTTGGAAGTGTAAGCTTTAACCAATTAATGGACCTGACAGGCTTTTGTTACCCATTCAGTTATTTCCTTTTGCTGTGAGTAGGTTAGTGGAAAACTGTGTTCTTGATCCTTCACGAATGAATGCAGTTTCTTTGAACAAAGGTGAGTGAGTTGATGAACATTTGCTACTGACATAGTTAGAGCCATGATTATAGGAGTAGTTACTGAAGGATTAAAAAATTCCACTTGGGGGCCTTCAGGGTTAAAAGTTATTTTGGCCCAGAGCTTGGTGAGCAGAACTCTGCCCATCAATGGGGCCAGGCATTCTGGGATTACTAGGAAGGAGTGATGGATTTTTCCTTTTCCCTGGTCCATGGTCCTCTTAGTTGTCAAAGCCCGATATTTACTTCTGTTAGACTCTTGAATTAGAGACCTTTTATTCGGTAGAGGGCCCAACGGGCCTTACGGGCTGAGTATATTCCCCCTGCATCTACTTCAAAGTTTATTGTGTTCCCCTCCACTTCAAAAGTTACCTTGAGGTCAGGGAGAGGATCTGAGCCCGGACTTTCTTAGTATTCCTCCAGAGTCAGAATATCTGGCTGGCATGGCTGTCTCTTTCTAGGGCACTCTTTTGCCCAGTGTCCTTTTTCTTTAGAGTAGGCACATTGATCTGAGGCCAGGGGTGGCCTCTAGTGTGAGCCCAGGTATCCCTTCCTGTCTCTCTGATTCTTAATTTCTGGCCTATTTGTTGTTGTGACCAGGACCTTAGTCAATGCCTTAGTCTGTCTTTTGTTTCTTTTATCCTCACTCAGCTCCCTTCTCTTCCTCAGTTTCTCTCTTAAAGTATACCTTCTCGGGTTCTCTGACTAAATCCCTCAAAGTCATATCTTGTAATCCATCTAAGCATTGTAACTTTCTTTTAATATCCAGGGCAGCTTTCCCAATAAAGGCCATTGTGACAGATGCCTTTTGATCCTCTGCCTGAGGATCGAAAGGAGTATGTCTCTTACATGCCTACATAATTATCTCTAGGAACATACAGGGAGATTCATCAGGCCCTTAAATAATCTCTCTTACCTTGGCCAAATTAGTTGGTCACCTCGCGGCCACTAAGATACCCACTATTAGAGCCCGGCGATAAGTGGACAGATGCTCCCTACCTTCAAAGGTGTTGGGGTCCCAGTTGGGTCGTTTCAAGAGAAAGCCGGCTTTGAATATATTGGGAAGTTTTGTCGGTCACGCATTTGGTCCGAGGATACTTTTTTCTAGCATCCAGGAGGATTCTCTTTTGTTCCTCTGTCATGAAGAGAGTCCCTAGGAGTTGTTGGCAGTCATCTCAAGTAGGTTGGTGTGAAAACATCAATGACTTCACCAGACCTGAGAGCCAGGTTGGGTCCTCGGTAAAAGGGGGATTGTTATTTTTCTATTTATATAGGTCTGAAGAGGAGAAGGCCAATACTGGTAGGCTTGCATTTTTTCCCTATGGCCATCGTCAATCATTGGTCCTTAGGGATGGAGGGAAGCAACACGGGAGTTCCAGGGTTTTCAATCATTTGCCACCGGCGAGTTCCTTTAGCAACTCCAGCTTCCTCCAGGGGAGGAGGGGCTGTGTGGGACGCAGGGGAGTTATCTGGAGGGCCCTGGGCTGGCTTAGCTTCCTCCAATTGCGGAGAGGCTGAGTCAGCAGCTGGAGAATCACTTAGAGGGTGTTGGGGGTTGTGGGACAAGGGTAGAAGATAAGAAGGGGGACGAGAGTCCAGTAGAGTCAAATCTTGTGACTCAGGGAGAACAGAGGGTGGAGGAGGAGGAGGAGCAGAGGGGTTGAGAGATCGTGGGGGAAGGAGTAGGAACGGGGACACAGCAAGGAAAGGCTTCACCCACGGAGGAGGAGATTTGCAGAGGTCCTGCCAAGTTAAGGTATATTCCTGTTTATCAGTATGGCTATGTGGCCCTGGCTGTAAGACAATATCTCTGTCTTTTTAAATTAGTGGGAAGTAGAAAGATCCTTCTAGGGGCCATCCAAATCCAAAGGTGGGCCATTCTGTGGCACACAGAGTCTGCCAGGTCCAGCGTTTTACTGAAAAAGAAACATTCTGAGCCCTTAAGCGGACTTTGGTCCATAGATCAAGGGTCAGGGACAGAGGCATTGAAGTGATCTGTCCCATAATGAAAGATACACAAACAGTAAAAGCAACGACACAGGACACAGACAAGAGAAAACAATAAAGACAGGCAATGGACGTCCAACACTGAGACCAAGACTGAGCAGGTGGCAAAACCCGATGGGCTGGCAATACCGAATCTGAAACAAAGTATCACTGAGTCGAGGAGACTATTATTCCTCGATTCCCGAGTCCTCTGTGGCGTCCCCCAGGGACTTGGCTTGTGGCTCTGTGACACGTCTGCCAGCCACCATCAAAGAGAGCTCACACACTTCATCGACAGCCATTTTGCCAAGCCCTAACCTGAAACCTGAAACCAGAAAGAGGCGCCTTACTTACCCTGAGAGTAGCCCATTGGGGTCTCTCGTTCACCACTGCTGGATTTCGGTGGAACCTCCATATATAAATATCGGAAGAGCATTGGGGGAAGAGACCACCAAGAGACTCTCTCATGCAAAAACAAAGGGTTTATTGGGGGTCCAGCATGCTGGGGCTCAGAGCTCATTTGAATAGAGCAGAGAACCCTGAGAACAGCTTAAGCAGAGCTTATATACTTTCCTTGAAGAGGGCAGGGAGGAAAGTTTATTGATGGGCCTGGGCGGGTGAGCAGTTTGCGTGCAACTGGGTGAGGGAGTACATTCTGAAGTTTGGCAGTTGGGGACAGCACATTCTGGGAAAAAGTTTAGAAAACACTTCTCAAGATTTCAACAGTGTTTTATTAAGCATACAGAAAAACAGGAAGTGACAAGAATCTATTTTATTAACATTTCACTACTGACTATACTTTGCCAGATTTCCTAAAGTCTCTATTGATATCTGCATTCCTACATATTTTCCCCAGTTCATCATTGTGATTAATTCTTCACATGTGCTGACATTTACATTCACTCAATACCCGAAACCCTATAGCTAAAGAACTTTTGGTCCAAATCCTATACTCACTCTCCTTTATAAACATACCGACTATCTTCCTAATACTCCTGACTATCCATTTTGACTGGAAGTTCTCTTTGAAAATCAATCATCCAAGTTACAAGGTCCTATGCTTAATACCCAATCAAGGGCCCAATGCCCTTCTGGGCTTCAAATCTTACCTAGATTTTTGTTTTCAGATTCATATATTTTACCTATATATTCTTGAAAATATCGCAGGTTCCCAATACCATTATTCATCCAGCAGAATGATTTCTATTTCAAATCAAACCTGTTATTAACCCTAACCATACACTGTTCCCTCAATCTAACTTTAGAGAAGAGCAAGGACAGAGTTCGTCTTAAAATACAGGAATTTAGGGGATCTTCCAACTGTTGAGAAACTCAAAGGTCTATGCGCAAATGATCCCTAGAGAAGTTGTAGGCACCTATGAAGAAACTGAGAGAGCAAAAGTCATCTTTCATTGCAAACAACCTGGTCAGCATGAAGGGATGTGTCTGAATCAGCCTCTCTCTTCTTTATGTAGAGAAGCAGGACCAAACGAGGCCTCTGTGGAGAGCTGTTCCCGGTTACCAATGTTTGATATACCATTCTAACTTGTGAAAGTGTCAAAGGAATTAGGGACAGCCTCCATTTCATGGGACCTTTGGAAGCAAATGTTAGGACAACGTGCTTGCCAAGGCATTGACCTCATTCAGTTCCTGAAGGAAGTGACCTCACCTCACATTCTTGGTGATGGAACTCTCTGAACTTGGGATCCAGGCATCCAGGCACACAAATCTAGTCCCAGGCCCAGTCCCAGTGGTCTCACTTCTTTTGATTTACCAAAGACAGAGTCAGTCTTTCTTGGTATCTACTGATGTGAGGATGGCCAAATGCCAGGAAAGCTCTGAAGAGTGGCCTTTCCTGAGTAAGCAGGAAGTGGCTCACTGTTGTCTCCTGACAACTTCACAGAGTTGGCCAAGGAAACCAGATCTGAGACAGAACAGGCCATTTGATGGGAACATAGTACGGCCCACCAGTCAGAGGTCACACCCGATAGTCAGAGACCTACTTTGGGAAAGGAGGTGAATTTGTGGGTGTGATTGTGTGTTTGTGATTTTGTCTCATGTTCTGAGAATAGGTAGGAAAGGCAGTTTGTTTGGTTTGGAGTGGACGATTTCTAACAAGTGATTTGACAAGGCGAGTGTTTTTATGTCTGTGTATCCCACTGTGTCCATGGTTGTAGACATTAGAAAAGAGAATGCATCAAAGGATGTGTCCAGGCTAGTAGAAAGCTTACCAGAATTCTTTCTGCCCAATGTATGAAAGGAATGCGGCTTGCCTTATGGATGGGTAACACCTGCTATCTTCCTAAGTTCCTGTTTTCTTCCTGAATTCTGGCCACTCTCCAGAATAGGCTCTTGATTTTGTGACCAAGTTATGTACCACCTCCAAGCTCTGTGACATGGCCATGTACTGGATAGCTGAAGGGAATGGCGAGCGTCTCAGAAAATTCAGATATCAGTGTGACCAGGAAAGTCTCAGTGGAGAAACACTGCTTTGGGCCGTTTGCTAACCTAATGTTCTGTTGCCCTGAATGTCAGGAAGGTCTTTGCCTCATGCCACCGCTTTGTGAAGCCTGAAGAAAACAGTTTTCAAATGGAAATGAATATGGATCACCTGTGGCTCTTTGCTTAATTGCTTTGAAAAGGGATGTGTCTGAATCAGCCTCTTGGCCCTGTGTGAGGTTGTGGCTTAGATACTCAGCACGTGGTGGATGTAAAGAGAGATCCCATGTGTGCATCCAAAACCAAAATGGCCAAAAAGCAGTCCTTGTGGATGAAGTATGTCGCCTTCCTCTTTAAAGTTCTTGAACTCCATCAAGTGAGAATAGGGATCCTTTGGGTCAAATGGGTTCTTCAAAGACCTGCAGAGGAGCTTGTGTTTTCTCATGACTGCAAATCACATAAAAATATATACCTGACAGTCAGTTTTCCACAAATTGGAGAAGCATAGAAGTATTAACGTCTAGCATATTTGATCACTCCGGTTTCACATGAAGGGTGTCCAGACCACCCTGAATTTACGCCAATGAAGGGCAAGGGAGTTATTTTGGACACTCTCTTGGACTCCGCCACTCATGGAAACCTTCAGCCAGAGGTTGTGATTAGTGTCTATATGGAAGAAGATGAGGGCCATATGGGAGGGTTTTGGTTTTAATTTTGGTCATTTGTGTCCGGTTGGAAGACATGACTGGGACCACCTGGGCTTGAACTCTGGTGTGATTCCCCTTAGAGACTGAATTCAGAGAAGTATTGCCATGAATTTTGTTGGGATTTTAGGAGTCCACCCATGAGAATCACCCTTGGAAACTGAGATCTAGGCCCACGGTGGCTTTCCACAGAGCCCTGGGTATCTCAGCCAGAAGATCACATGATTTAATTCTGAAAGACTTGCCAGCCATTGTTGAGAGTCACAACACCCATGGACGTCACATTGTAGACCTCAATAGGCCTGGCTTCATGTGACATTTTGGCCACTCTTTGGGAAGCCTTGCCTGTGAGAGTTCTACAGAGCATTCATTGAAATGAGCTTCCTCACCATTTAAAGGTTCCTGAATGAATTGAAACCCACAGTGCCTGCAACGTCATCCTTGAAAAATGCCTAGATAAATACCATGAAATTTTTGAAATTCCCATGACCAGGTGGCACTGGAGAAACTTTGGATGTCCTGTTGCTGATCGTAAAAATGCAAGACAGTGCCTTGATTGAGTGGGTATCATGAAAATGGTGTAGAACAGAGATGCCAGTATGTTGGAACCTGCTGAGTAGTGGGCCTAGAGCAGTGGTAGGCAGGTGTGTGATAAAAAATTTGTGGTGGGGCCATGTGGATCTGCCATTGGATCCCAAATGGCTTGTGACTTACTTGGTGCAGCCAGCAAACCCTTCCATGTAAAGGCTTCTGGTTATATGGAGATGTTTCCGGGCAATGTTTAGAATCAGGTTACTATGGACATGGGGCCAAGCTATGTGGGATAGAAGCCTGGTTGGTGCATTCTCCTGCAGACCCTGACCAACCACACATGAAAGAATTGCCTCCAGAACTGTGTCCCAGTTGAACTTCTTTTATTTCATGAAGCAAATGCCAAAGTCCCAGTGCAGCAGCAAGAAACACCACGAAAAGTGGAGGATGACCAAATGGCTTCCCAGTCCACATGGGAATACCCTTAGCCCCCAGTGGCCACAGTTTACTTACAAAGAGAGAATTCAGCACTGCTGCCTCATGTTCATTGGAAAATAAGAAACCATGTCCTCCAGGTCACATAGATGCAGACACAGCTTTGATAGTCTCAGTAAAAAGAAGCTAAAGCTCCTGACAACAACATATATTTCAAGTGCCCAAACTCAGAGGCAGTTTCTCAAGAAGTATTTAGGCCAGCAGAGCTCCATGTTTATGGAGTGTTTACCCTGTCCCATACTAAGGAAACTCCTCTACCACTTCCAAGGTTGTAAACTCCTGAGCATATTATTCACAGATTTTATTACTCTTCTCCTCTAATTGTGTCTTACTTTGGGCAAAAAAAATTTCAAGGAATTGTTGTGGATGAGAGTGGGAAGATTTTGTTTAGCACATATTTGCATACACATTGGATTCATTTTTCTATTTTACATTTGAAATACTGAATCCCTGACACTAACACATGCCCTGCTAGATTCTGAATACTAATCCTAATATGATGGAGAAAAATAACCGAAACAGAATAGAAATACAAGCAGTTCAGAGGAGGCATGTTGTATACTTGGACTTGCCTTTTGCATTATATAGGGTAGGAGTTATAAATCTAGTCAATTTTTTGTTGAAATAGTTTTCCATGTGCTTTTAAAGTTAACAAATATGTGAATTCCTGTCTCCCTTTCTCTGTATTCTATTCAGCACATGTATTTTTATATGCACATATAGAATCCTACCTGGTATCACACGTACATTCTTGTGAGTTACATGACTTGGCAGATACAAAGTGTGAGAAGAGATCACTCCTCTTAAACGCTGTTTGACCTGAAAATTCAACCTATGGGTGAGCTTCCTAGTTGAAAAAAGTTATACATAAATCCATATCCAGTAAAATGAATATTTTTGGATCTGTGGATGATACATATTTCACGGTGTAATTTGATTGGCATATATATTGCTAATTTTTAAAATCTGTGTGTGGATATATATATATATATATATATATATATATATATATATATATATATTCTCTCCAGATATTTCAAAATATTTAATATATGTGTCTTATTATACACTCCCTAAATTCATTCATGATTATGTATGTGGATTTATAATCAACTTTTCACAAGATTATTCTCAGAAATATTCATTCACCTGATATACGTATTTTTTTCAAAGTATTGAAAACTAACTTCAATGAATGGTGCATATAAATCCTAATATTTCTACAGTAACTGATCCATTTTCACATCAATGCAAGTAGATTCCAATGGGACATGATAAGTATTTTGAAGTTCATTTTTATTCAAAACTAGTACATTACTATTTCTTCAGTTTATGCACATTATTGGATATATATTTCATCCACAATTTCACAAATTTATAGGCATTTATTTCACTTTCAATCACTTTCTGCTTCAGAAAACACGTGTTCCGCCATGTTTCAAACTGGTCTTTTCATGCGACTTCTTTCCAAACACATTATTTTTGATTTCCATAATCACTTTTGAAGCAAAACTCACACACTCTTCATGATAAACCATAACCCTAGGATTACAATTAGACGTATAACTAGTTGTTATGAATGATTATATATCAATATATGATTTCTTATGTATTTTCAGATATCAATTCAATACATTATTTAAAGTGGAACCAGTTATATTATTTATTAACTGTATGGTCTATTCATGCATTATCTCTATATTCATAGACACAGGGTACACCTATTTTTACCCTCAATACTAATTTATACGTTTTCAAAATATTCCTCAAAAAATGGTGGAAGAAATACTCATGTCACCTGATCTATATATACATTTTATCACACTAATATTCTGGACAAAAAAATCAAAGGTCACCCTTAAGGTTGTACCAGAGCCTAAATGGAAAGGGAGCATGGATTACTAAAACCTTCCATGTCCAGGTGGCCTAATGCTCTCAAATGTCAATCTTATTGGTGACTACATTTTTGTTTCTTCCTAAGATTATATATTCAACCTCAAGCCTGTTGAAAATGTCTAATCCTATCACTCACTTTATACTTTGCCTGATTTAGTAATGTCTCTATTTATATCTATTTTCCTACATATTTTCCCCTCTTCATCATTGTGACTGACTCTTCACTTGTGCTGACATTTACATTCACTGTCTACCTGAAACCCTATTGCTTAAGAACTTTTGGTCTAAATCCTATTCTCACTCTTCTTTGTAAACCTACTGACTATCTTTCTAATCCTACCGACAATCCCTTTTTGAGTGGATGTTCAATTCGACATTCAATCATCCAAGGTACAAGCTCCTATGCCATTGTATATAGATTTATCTGAGACATTTTTGCAGAAAATAATTCAAAGCTAAGTGTACCAATTAAGGGCCCAATGCCCTTCTGGACTTCATATCTTCCCTAGATTTCTGTTTTTATACTTATATTTCACCTATATATTCTTGTAAATATCATAGTTTCCCAATACCATTATTCGTCATGCAGAAGGATTCCTAACCCCAAATTGAACATGTTACTAACCCAAACCATACACTGTTCTCTCAATCGAACTTTACAGAACAGCAGGGACAGGGTTGCTCTTAAAATACAGGAATGTAGGGCATGTTCCAGCTGTTGAGAACATCAAAGGTCCATGCAGAAATGATCCCTTGAGAAGATGTAGGCAGCTACGAAAGACCTGAGAGAGAAAAGTCATCTTCTATGGCAAACAACCTTGTCAGCATGAAGGGATGTGTATGAATCAGCCTCTCTCTTCTTAATGTAGAGAAGATGGACCAAAACAGTGCTAGGTGGAGAGCTGTTCCCGGGTGCCCATGGTTTATATACCATTCTAACTTGTGAAATTGTCACAGGAAGTAGGGGCAGCCTCCATCTCATGGGACTCTTGAAAGCAACTGTTAGGACAAAGTGGTTGTCAAGGCAATGACCTCATTCAGTTCCTGAAGAAGTGTTCTACCTCACTTCCTTGGTGATGGAACTCTCTTAACTTGTGATCCAGGAAGCCAGGCACCTGGAGCCAGTCCAGTCCCAGACCCAGTAGGCTCACTTGTTTGAATTTACCAAGGAGAGTGTCAGTCTTTCTTGGTACCTACAGATGTGAGGATGGCCAAATACCAGGAGAGCTCTGCATAGGGGCCTTTCCTGAGAAAGCAGGTAGTGGTTCACCGCAGGCTCCTGACAACTTCACAGAGTTGGCCAAGGAGACCAGATCTGAGATAGGACAGGCCATTTTGGGGGAACATAGTATGGCCCACCACTCAGAGGAAACTCCGGATAGTCACAGAGTTACATGGGGGAAGGAGGTGTCTTTGTGGGTGTGGGTGTGATTTTGTGGTTTTGTCTCATGATCTGAGAATAGGTAGGAAAGACGGTTTGTTTGATTTGGAGTGGTCTTCTTCTAGTAAGTCGTTGGACAAGGCAAGTGTTTCTATGTCTGTGTATCCCACTGTGTCCGTGGTTGTAGACATTAGAAAATAGAATGCAACAATTGATATGTCCTGTATAGTAGAAAGATTCCCGGCATTCATCCTGCCCAATTTATGAATGGACTGCACCTTGCCTTATCCATGGGCAACACCTGCTACCTTCCTAAGTTCCTGTTTTTTCCAGAATTCTCACCACTCTCCAGAATAGTCTCATGGTTTTGTGTCCAAAATATGTACCACCTCCAAGCTCTGTGACATTGCCATGTCCTGGATAGCTGAAGGGAATGGCGAGCATCTCAGAAAACTCAGATATCATTGTGACCAAGAAAGTCTCAGTGGAGAAACCATGCTTTCGGCCTTTTGCTTATCAATTGTTCTGTTTCCCTGAATGTCAGGAAGGTCTTTGCCTCAGGCCACCCCTTTGTGAAGCCTGAAGAAAACAGTTTTCAAATGGAAATGAATGGGCATCACCTGTGGCTCTTTGCTTAATTGCTTTGGAAAGGGATGTGTCTGAATCAGCCTCTTGGCCCTGTGTGAGGTTGTGGCTTAGATTCTCAGCACCTGATGGATGTAAAGAGAGATCCCATGTGTGCATCGAAAACCAAAATGGCCAAAGGAGCAATTATTGTGAATGAAGTCTCTCACATTCATTTGTAAGGTTCCTGACCACCATCAAGTGAGAATACGGATCCTTTGGTTCAAATGAGTTATGCACAGCCCTGCAGAGGCTAACCCATAGGTTTTTGGGTTTTCTCATGGCTCCAAATCATATAAAGAATCTATACCTGACAGTCAGTAGGCCTCAAATTGGAGATGCAGAGCAGTATTAACAGCTGGCCTATCTGATCACTCCTGGTTCACCGGATGGGTGTCCAGGCCACCTTGACTTTAGGCAAATGAGGGGCAAGGGAGCTTATTTTTGACACTATCTTGGGCTGCACCCCTCATGAAAAACTCCAGCCAGAGGTTATGATAAGTGTCTATATGGAAGAAGATGAGGGCCATGTGGGAATGTTTGGTTTTAATTGTGGTCATTTGTTTGGCGGTTGGAAGAGATAACTGGATCCACCTGGGCTTGAATTCTGGCATGATTCCTCTTAGAGACTGAGTTCTGGAATTTACCTCAAAGAATTATTGCCATGAAATGTGTTGGGATTTTAGGAGGCCACGCATGAGATGCGCCCTTGAAAACTGAGATCGAGGGCCAGGGTGTCTTTCCACAGTGCAGTGAGAATCTCAGCCAGGATATCACATGATTTTATTTTGAAAAACTTGGCAGCCATAATTGAGAGTCTAAACACAAATGGAACTCATATTGTAGACCTCAATGATCCTGGCTTCATGTGACCTTTTGGCCACTCTTTGGGAAGCCTTGCCTGTGAGATTTCTCCATAGATTTCATTTAAATGAGCTTCCTCACCACATAATGGTTCCTGCATTAATTGAAACGCACAGTGACTCCAACTTCATCCTTCAAAAATGGCTAAATAAATACCATCAAATTTCTGAAATTCCCATTACCAGGTGGCACTGGAGAACCTTTGGATATCCTGTTGCTGAACATGAGTGAAATAATTCCCCACGCAATGACACTTCACCGGCAGAATTCCAATTTTATTGCTCAAAGCTGTGTGCTTATATAGAACTAAGGGGGAGATGGTATGCCTTAGATAAATGGCAGCAACCCGTTTATTGACAAGTTCTTTCAAATATCAGCTCTAGAGCCCAGGAATTAGTTCTAATTGGGGCTAAGGTTCCCCACAAGCGAGATTTGAAATTGGCGCTGGTGGGAGAGTTCACAAGGGCGGGAACTTTTTGCGCCACTGCAGCAATGAAGAAGGTAGGAAGAAGAAGTCCTTAGGCGCCATGTTGGGGTTTTTCTCTGGGGTATGGCTGCCATTTATTCTTTTCCCAACATTCCACCCTTTTTGTTTTCTTAGGAAGTGGGGCGTCGTTTGTCAGATCCGGCTGCTTCCTGCTGTGTGGGGGTGGTGTGGGGCCTAGAAAGAGAAGTGGAGGAATGCTCAGGGGGCAGGTATGGGGATATCATGGCAGCCAGAAATAAAACCCAGTGGCTATAGACAGCTATTTTCATAGGGGTGAAGTCAATGAATGTTCCCTGAAGCCAAAGATGTCGATGGCATGGAACCAGTCCTGGATGGAAGAGATTGTTGGTATCAGCCACTGGTCCTGTAACAGAGACTCAAGGAAATACTGGAAGCATTGCCTGGACATGGTGTCGCCAGCACCTGAAGAAGATCAGAGTGAATAAAAACAGAATGAAGATAAAAATTAAAGCAAATGTCAATTTTTGGCAGAAGTTCCATGTGGGGGGAATGACATAGAAGAGGTCAAGGGCCATGAGAAAGCTTAGAAGGTGGTAAAGACTATGAATCCAGGATGGCAGATTAAGAGGTTCTCCGAGCTCGTTGTCTCCTGCTGTCTAATACCCATTGCATTCCATCGTGCCTGGTAGTGAGCTTCATCACTTAGTGAACTGTTCTCTTGGAGATGTTGGGGATTCATCGGTCATCAGAGGCTGGTAGTGACTAAGCAAAAGCTGGTTGAAAGTTTGATTAGGAATTTTATGCAGTTGGGTTTGAAGGCACTTCATTATGCAGGGCAAGAGAGAACAAAAAAGGAGCATCCAAATAAGGGGACCCAAGATATGTAGTAAGTACATGTCAAGATAGGATTGGAAGAACCCCGTTATGGGATTGGAGGAGGTAGGTTTGAGCAATTGGGTCGATAATTCCTGCAATTTAACAACATTTTTTTTATTAGCCCAGATTCATTAACATAATAGCAAAATTCCTCTCTGAGAAATAGGCATGTAACCCCTTTTTCTGCAGTGAGAAGATCAATTGCCCTTTGGTTCTGTAAAGCCACTTGTGCCAATGAAGTAACCTGCCACTGCAAGGAACCCAGAGACTCAGCCATGGTATTGAGTTTTCCTGCAGTTTTTGTTGAAGGTCATTGGATCCCATAGAGCATGACCTATAGCTCCACCAGAGAGTCCGAGACCCGTCACTGAGGTTGTTAAAATGAGGCCTACCAGAACCGGCAGAAAGACTACCCTACGGGTGCGGGAAGGTAGGGCCAACTGTCAGAATTCGGTGGGAGTATACAAAGATAGCTGAGGAACTACAGTAACCAAGAAACAGGCGCCAGAGACATTGATGGTTGAGGTACTTAAAGACCCATTACACCAGAGGAAATGTCCAGGTTGCATAAACACAGGGCTCTATGGGGTGCTGTAGCTCAAGGAACAAACGGGTAAAGGATTCATTATTGGCAGGTGGAAACAGATGAAAGGAAATAAAGTATTGGTGGAATAACTTTCCCACAGTGGGATACGTGTCACATGTAGGGGTTGTCCTTTTTAGAGAAATTGTAGGGTTTTGCTGGAATATTTCCTGCCGCTAATGGGACTGCTGCTAGAAGTGGACGACTAAGTGAAGCACAGAGAAAGCACTGAGAAGTAGGCACAGAGAGGGGTGGAGTTTAATAATCAAAAAGTTTGGTGTAGCAAATTGAGCCATGTGGGAGGGGGACCTGAGAGGGTTGAAGGCTCTGAATCCTCTTTGGATGAGCTATGGATATGATCTCGAAGTTTTGATTCTGAGTCCTTAATGTGTTCGACTACCTGGATGGTTGCCTTAGGTTGCGTAATCAGGGTGCGGCCAATAGTCATCCACCCTGTGGGTCTGACTGAGGTTGTCCGAGCATAGACAGCAAACTCAACATAGCCCCATCGTTTGGCCTTGGGGTCAGGTTTATCTAAAGTATACCATCCATTGTTACTGGATGAAGAGCCTTTATGCCACTTTATGTAACTAGAAGTCCACCCTTCAGGGTAACCAAATGAGTGGTAAGAATAGCTACCACGTTCATCATGGAACATGCATGACCAATAGGGGCACCCATTATATATCTCAGGCCACCAATGACAATAGTCTTTTGTTTGATCAAAAAGGAAGCAAATGAAAGGCCAGTTCCAGCTACCAGGGACGAAGGTCCTTGAAGGTGACAATTTTAGGGAAATAGAGGTGCAGTTGTGGATGAAGCAAGTAGTTGCATCCACTGCGCAGACCTTCTGCATGCCATGTTCTGAGTATCGTTCCCGAAAAGTGAATAAATGCATGGTAGGTGAGGAGGGTAAAGACCAGTCCTGACAGAGCACAGAAAATAAGCAGAGCACAAAAAACAAGCAGTTAGAGAAGACTAGGGTGTTGGGAGAGTTCATTGTGCCTTCTTTAAGAGGAATTGGGTTGCAAGGAAAACCGTGTGAGCCACAACTAAAATGGGTGAGATGGGTGTGGAGAGCAGGAGTAAAGGGGAGGTTCAGTAGGTGATTCTTGGAGTTCCTCTGGGGTGTACCTGTCTTCAGCAGGTGGGGCCTCCTGGTGATGTGGCTTCAACCTAGACATGTGAATCCAGGGAGTGAGACAGTTGTCTGGTAAGGAGAGTTTGGCGGCGGTAAGGGTAAAGAGAATGACAGGATAGGGGCCTTCCCATTTTGCGGCAAGAGTCCCTTTCTCCTCTGGGGTATTATAATAGACTAGACTAACAGGTGTTAAGGGAGGAGTGTTTGGAGAGGAGACTGGGTCCGGAAGAAGCCAGTCCTGATATTTCCAGAGTTCCGAGAGGAGATGGAGCAAGAGAGGCAAAGACAAATCTCGGGTGAGAGGTCCTTGTGAAATGACCAACCGAAGGGTTATAAGAGATCTTCCATACATTATCTCAAAAGGAGACAGTAAAGATGGTTTCTTAAGGAGAGCTCTGATTCAAAGCAAAGCCAAGGGAAGGAGTTTGAACCAGTCTATGTTTAATTCCATTGTCAATTTGGTAAGGACTTCCTTTAGAGTACGATTTACCCTTTCCACTTTCCCTGAAGCCTGGGGGAAATATGGACAGTTGAAATGCCACTTGAAGGAGAGGGCTTGAGACACCTTTTGTGTGATCCTAGAAGTAAACTCAGGGCCATTGTCATATTGTAGGGAAGTGGGCATACCAAACCTGGGGATGATGTCTGTCAGTAAGATTGAAGCTACAGTGGAAGCCTTTTTATTGGAAGTGGGAAATGCCTCAACCCAACCAGAGAAAGTGTCCACAAAGACAAGGAGGTATTTAGTGCGCCATACTGTGGGCATGTTGGTGAAGTCTACCTGCCAGTCAGCAGCGGGAATGTGTCCCTGGGCTTGGTGGAAAGGGAAAGGTTTGGGCCTTAAAGGAGTATGAGGGTTGGTCCGCTGACAGATCTGACAATTAGAGGCTATATTCTGTAGCATGGCTTGTCAGAGGGGGTGAGGGAAAAGAAACTCTGTAAAAAGAGGGTCAAAGACTGTGAATTCGAAAGGAATAGAGTATGAAGGAACTTGAAAAGATGCTTGTTCTTACTGAAAGACGTAGGGGCTTCAGATGAGCTGTCTAAAGTGGCCATTATATGTCCCCCATGGAGGCCATAATTGAAAGTGGTAGCAGCCATTCGTGCCGCCTGGTCAGCTTTGGCATTGCCCTCAGTGATAAGAAAGCCGTCCTTCTGATGGGACCTACAATGGACAACTCCCAACTGGGTGGGTAAGTGGCCTCTATTAGATTGGTTATAAAAGCTGAATTAGTGATCTCATTACCTTTGGTGGTAAGTAGGCCTCGCTACTTTCAAATATCAGCATGGGATAATAAGATATGGAAGACATATTTTGAATCAGTTTAGAGGGTGAGGGATTTGCCTTGTGCTAGAAGGCAGGCACGAGTGGATGCTATAAGTTCAGCCTACTTGTCTGTAGTTCCTGAAGGCAAAACTTTGGCCTCTATAATCTCAGTGGCTGAAAATACAGCGTATCCAGAGTAATGAGTTCCGTTCTCCCTAAAGGAACTGCTGTCAGTAAACCAGATAAGGTCAGGCTTGCTGAGTGGTCTCTCAGAAATGGAAGAATGACAGGGGAGGAAATCATCTAAGGTTTCCAAGCAATTATGAGTTGGTATGTGAGACATGGGAGTCATTGGGAGCAGTGAGGCAGGGTTCAGTGCAGAGCAGGGGAGGAAAATAATATTAGGGTTTTCCAGAAAGGAAGTTAGGGGCGACAGAAATCTGGATGTAGGGAGAGTTTGAAGGCCCTTTTAAGCTAAAAGATCCTTCAAGTGATGTGGGGAGTGGATAGTTCAAGGGGCCCCAAAAGTCAGCTTAGAGGCTTCTTTGTGTAAAATTTGTCCAGTAGCCAGAGCTCTTAAGCAAGGGGCCCACCCACGGATGGTAGGGTCTAGTTGCTTGGACAAATATGACACAGGTGCAAATGTACGCCCATAGTTTTAACCTAAGACCCCAAGTGCTTGCCCCCCTTTTTCATGGACATATAGATGAAATGTTCTTGAAAGATCTGGAAGGTGAAGGGCAGGTGCCTTTAAGAGGAGTTGCTGAAGCCTGCGGAAGTGGTAGATGGGAAAGGAGGCAAGAGATTCACTAGGGGGTCCCTTTGCTAGGTCATACAGGGGTTTGGAGAGAAGAGAATAATTTGGGATCCAGGCCCTAAAATAACCTGCTAATCCTAGGAATGATAGTATTTTGGCTTTCGTATAGGGCACTGAAAGATCACAGAGGAGTTGCCTCCTATCCAGTGTTATTTCCTTTTTCCCGGGTGTAAGGCAAAAACCAAGATAGGTGACCGAAGACTGGGAAACCTGGGCCTTGTGGGGAGACTCCCTATATCCCTTGTCTTCTAGGAATTTATGAAGCTGAGCGGTGTGGGATTGAGAGTGTTCCAGAAAGACTACATAGAAGAAGGTCATAGACATATTGAAGTAGAGTAGAGTCAGGACAGGTCAGGTGAAAGGATGTGAGGTCCTGGGCAAGAAATTGGCCAAAGAGATGGGGGCTATCCCTGAATCCCTGTGGGAGGACAGTCCAGGTAAGCTGATGAGAATGGCGGGTGTGAGAGTCAGTCCATGAAAAAGCAAAGATATCCTGAGATTCTGAGAACAAGGGAATGGAAAAGAATGCATCTTTTAAATCTAGGACTGAGAAGTGAGTAGTACTGGCATGGATCTGAGAGCGGAGGGTGTAAGGGTTGGGCACTAGCGGGTGGATGGGGTCCACAGAGGAGTTGACAAGGCGAAGTTCTTGAACCAGCCTGTAGGACACGTTAGGTTTCTTAACTGCCAGAATGGGTGTGTTGAAAGGAGAGTGTGTAGGCCTAAGATACCCCTTTCATAATAAATCCTGGATGATGGGTTCTAATCCAAGGAGGGATGTGGTTGTGAGTGGATATTGTGGTTGACTAACATATCTTGAAGGGTCCCGTAAGACAATATGGATAGGACTGCATTTAGACATAAAGGGTGTAATTGTGTCCCAAACCTCAGGGTTAAATGGTTTAGATAGTCGTGGGAGAGTGCATGAAGGAGGTGTATCTGCCCCTAGGAATATCATGAGGAAATGAGAGGTAGGAGAGGTGTGGGGTGATAAGTGAATGGTGACTTTTAATAGTGAGAGTATGTCCCTTCCCAGAAAGGGAATGGGGCAATGGCTCATAACAAGAAAGGAGTGAGTGAAGGAAAAAAGGGATCGCTGCATATAACATGATTGGGGGGGGGTTTGAGGAAAAATCTTTTTACCTCCTACCCTGACAATAGGAGTTTTTGAGGGTGTGGTAGGACCCTAATACTCCCTCAAAATCGAAAAAGCGGCACCAGTATCCAAGAGGAAGTTAATGAAGCGTCCATCCACCAGGAAGGTGACCCTAGGCTCTTGATTCTTGATGGTAATAGTCTGGAGGGAAGGCCCAGGACTCCATCAATCCTCCTCTGCCAAGCCCAGGTGAGGCTGGGGTTGCTGGGCAGCAGACCAACCTCCCTTCTGGGTTGTTGGGCAGTCTGCCCCCCAGTGTCCACTTTGATGGCATTTTGCGCAGGGGTTGTAGGGTGTCCTCGGCGAAGAACAATTCCTGGTCCAATGTCCCTCCTTACCTCATTTGAAGCAAGCTCCAGGGGGGGTCATATTGGGACGGCATGGTGATGGCCTTCTCTGAATGAGCTGGGCCAACATTCGGAATTTGGCATTTTCAGCCCTCTGCCTACGGAATTCACTTTCATCCTCTCTACCATGAAAAACCTTGAAAGTGACAGCGAGGATTTTGGTCTGAGGAGTAGCAGGGCCCTGTTCAAACTTTTTAAGCTTGGCTTTAATGTAAGGGTAGCTTTGGGCCAGAATATATGTCATTAAGACATGACGGCCATCAGGGGTTTCTGGGTCGAGGTTTGTGTACTGCTGAAGGGACTTGGTTAGTCTATCCAGGAATTCTGAAGGTGTTTCCTCCTTCCTTTGAATGACCTCCTGCATCTTTTGAAAGTTAACAGCCTTGCGGGTGGCCTTTTTCAGTCCCGCCAAGAGGCAGGATGTAAAAAGGTCACTAGACTGTAAGCCCATAGGGGATCCTGCTCTGGGACAGCATGAGGGCCTGTGGGTGGTTATGATTGGTCCTATGATTTTCATCAGCATGGGCTTGGGCTAGCTCCCAGAACCATTGCCTTTCCTTGGGGAGAAGTTTATTGGCCAAGAGCATGTAGATGTCATGATGAGTGAGGCTATATGCTTGCAGTACACATTGAAACTCCCGAATGTAAGTGGTGGGGTCAGTGGTGAAAGAGCCTAACTTCCTCTCTAGCTGAGTAATGTCCGACATGGAGAAGGGCACGTGGACTCTGATGACACCCTTGGGACCAGCTACCTCACGAAGGGGTGCGATTGTCTTGGGGGTGGGAAGGAGTCCCTTAGACCTGGTAACAGGAGGACTGAAAGAGGCAGGCGGTGGACAGGAAGGAGAGGGAGGGGAATGGAATGTCTCTGTGGAAGAGGAGGAGGTGGAGCAGGCAGAAGAGTGGGGAAGGGAGGAGGATGAAATGGAAGGTTGAGGATCCGTGGAATCAGGCAGAGGAAGAGGAGGATTTTGCGGGAGAGAAGGGTCAGTTGGGGCTGGGGGATAAGGTGGGGGTTGATCTGCTGGGTCGAATGAGGAAGAATCTGCGAAGTCAGGAGTAGAACTAGGGGAAGAGAGGGGTTTGCAAGCAAGAAGGACCTGAGAGGGAGGGCAGGAGGAGCAGAGACAGGGTGCTGTGCGAGAAGGCTAAAACATTCAATACAGGGAATCTCACTCCACTTTTTCAGATGCTGGCAGTAATTAAAAAGGTCCAAGAGGAGGTTTGGATCTAAGGAGCCTTCTGGAGGCCAATGATTGCCATTATCCAGTGGATATGTAGGCCAATCTTGGGTACAGAATTTGATTAGAAGTTTGGGCTTGATGTCTGGTGTGAGGGAGAGTGTGGCCAGATTTTTTATTAAACTTTTGAGAGGTGAGGTTTCAGGTACAGATAAAGAGGTGTCCACAGTCACAGGGAGAGATGGAAGAGAGAGAGAGAGAGAGAGAGAGAGAGAGAGAGAGAGAGAGAGAGAGAGAGAGAGAATAAGTGTAAGCAAGAGAGACAAAGAGAAAACCCGGCCTGGAACGGACTCCGGGAAGCGCTCAGGGCGAATGGGGGTCAGGTGGGCATCCCCAAAATGACCAGCCGTCATGAGGAAATACAGAGGGCACTACCTGATGGTCACCAGTGAAGTGCGATCTGTGAGACCCAATGGGTTCGGAGCCACGGGCAACCTGACATCAGGAAAGTTTTCGAACGCAGCAGAAGAAGTAAGTAATGAAAAAAGAACTCCGGCTCCAGCAGAATGCAGTTCCAGGATGGGAGTTCAGTTTTCCCAGAGCAGAGAGGCAGCTTCAGCCAGACACAGCAGGCCCCCAGGAAACAGCAACTCTAGCCAGCAGCGGCAGCAGCAGCAGAGGAGAAAAAACCACAGAGCCTCTCATGTAAACTCAGAAGCCTCACACCCCAAAGGGAAATGGATCACCAGAGTGTCCACTGCAACCAGTAAAGGTCTTAGTGGGAGAAATTCCCTCCCCCCAACCAGGCGTCTAGAGTGTGACAGACGATCATGGTCACAAAGCCAGCGGTAGCCCGAAGGGAGTTGGCGAGCCGGGGTCAGGGGAGGCTTACATACAACAAATCAGTGGTGAGTGCAGGAAGCCTGCGTCTGAAAAGAGCAGACCAGGGCAGAGTGCCACGGTGGAGCAGTGGACGGGGCTCTTGTTGGAAAGAGCTCACCCATATCCTCATACGGGGCACCAGAATGAAAGAACTCCCCACGCAAAGGCACTTCACCGGGAGAATTCCAATTTTATTGCAAAAAGCTGTGTGCTTATATAGAACTAAGAAGGAGATGGGAGGGCTTAGATAAATGGCAGGCAATCCGTTTATTGGCAAGTTCTTTCAGATATCAGCTCCGGAGCCCAGGAATTAGTTCTTATTGGGGCTAAGATTCCCGGCCAGCAAGATTTGAAATTGGCGCCAGCAGAAGAGTTCACACGGGCGGGAACATTTCGCACCACTGCAGAAAAGAAGAATGTAGGAAGAAGAAGTGCTTAGGCGCCATGTTGGGTTTTTTTTTCTGGGGTATGGCTGCCATTTATACTTTTCCCAACAATGAGTATACCAGACAGTGCCTTGATTGACTGGTTTTTATGAAAATGGTGTTTAACAGAGATGCCAGAAAGTTGGATCCTGCTGATTAGTGGGCCAAGAGCAAAGGTGGGCATGTGTGTGATAAAACATCAGTGGTGGGACCATGTGGATCTGCCATTGGCTTCCAAATGGCTTGTGACTGACATGGTGAAGCCAGCAGACCCTTATATGTAAAGGAATCTTGTTACATGGAGAGGATTCAGGACATTGTTCAGAATCAGGTTGCTATGTTCAAGAGGGCAAGCTATGTGGAATAGAAGCCTGGTTCTTGTATTCTCCTACAGACCCTGACCCACCACATGTGACAGAAATCCCTCACGCACTGTGTCCCCGTTGAACTCCTTGTATGTCATGAAGCAAATACCAAACTTCCAGTGCAGCACCAAGAAACACCACGAAAATAGAGGATGACCATATATCTTCATAGTCCACACTAGAGACATTTAGCCCCAAGGGGCCACAGTTTACCTTCAAAGGGAGAATTCAGCACTGGTGTCTCATGTTCATTGGAAAATAAGAAACCATGTCCTCCAGGTCACATAGATGCAGACCCAGGTTTATGGTTTCACTAGAAAGGAAGCTAAAGCACGTGGCAACAACATATATTTCAAGTGCCCAACCTCACAGGCAGTATCTCAAGAAGTCTCTAGGACAACAGACCTCCATGTTTTTGAAGTGTTTACCCTGTCCCTTACTTTTGGAAACTCCTCTAACACTTCCAAGGTTGTGAACTCCTGATCGCATTCCATTCCAGATATGTATTCATGGATTTTCTAACTCTTCTCCTCTAATTGTGTCTTACATGGGGTGAAGGTGTTGTCAAGGTATTGTTCTGGATGAGAGTGGGAAGATTTTTGTGTAGCACATATTTACATACACATTAGATTCATTTTCCAATTTTCCATTCGAAATACTGAATCCCTGTCAGTAACCCATACCATAATAGACTCTGACTACTAATCCTAATATGATGGAGACAAATAACCCAAACATAATATTAATACAAGCAGTTCAGAGGAGGCATGGTGTATAGTTGGTCTTGCCTTTTGCATGATATAGTGTAGGAGTTATAAATCTTGTCAATTGTTTGTTGAAATAGTACTCCATGTGTTTTTAAAGTTAACACATATGTGAATTTCTGTCTCCTTTTTTCTGTAGCCAATTCAGCACATGTATTTTTATATGCACATAAAAAATCCTACCTGGTATCACACGTACATTTTTGTGAGGTGGCTAACTTAGCAGAAACAAAGTATGAGAAGAGATCACCCCTCCTAAACGCTTTTGGAACTGAAAATTCAAACTATGAGTGAGATTTTTAGTTGAACAACATTATACATAAATCCACGTTCAGTAAAATTAATATTTTTGGATCGGTGGATGATATATATTTCACGATGAATTTTGATTGGCATATATATTGCTACTTTCTAATGTTTCTCTGTGAGATATATATATATATATATATATATATATATATATATATATATATATATATATATTCTCTAGATTTTTCCAAATATAAAATATATGTGTCCTATTATACACTCCCTAAATAATTCACTCATGCTCATGTATGTGGTTTTATAATCAAATTTTCATACGATTATTTTCAGAAATATTCATCCACCTGAAATACATATTTGTTTTCTAGTACTGAAAACTCACTTCACTGAATGGTGCAAACAAATCCTTATATTTCTACTGTAACTGACCCAATTTAACATCAATGCAAGTAGATTCCAAAGGGGCATGATGTGTATTTTGACGTTCATTTTTATTTAACACTGGTACATTACTATTTCTTCAGTTTTTGTACATCATAGTATATACATTTCATCCACAAGTTCACAAATTTAAAGACATTTGAAACACATTCAATCACTTCCTGCTTCAGTACACATGTATTCCTCCTTGCTTTTGACTGGTTATTTATTGAGACTTCTTTCCAAACACATTATTTTCGATTTCCATAATCAATTTTGAAGCAAAACTCACACACACTTTATGATAAACCACAACCCTAATATTACCATTAGATGTATAACTGGTTGGAATGAATGTATGTATGTCAATATAACATTTCCTGTGTATTTTCAGATATCAATTTATTCCAATTTCTAAAGTTGGAATCAGTTATATTATATATTCACACATGGTACACCTATTTGTGCCCCCAATACTAATTTATATCTCTTCTAAATATTGCTCCCAGAAATGGTGCAAGAAAGACTCATGTCACCTGATCTACATATATATTCTGTCAACAAAATGCAAAGTCACACTTACAATTGTACCAAAGCCTAAATGGAATGTGAGTATGGATTATGAAAATCACCCATGTCCAGGTTGCCTAATGCTCTCAAATGTCAATCCTATTGGTGACTACATATTTGTTTCTTCCAAAGATTATGTATTCAACCTCAAGCCTGTTGAAAATGTCTAATCCTATCAATCACTTCATCATTTGCCTGATTTCCTAATGTCTCTAATGATATCTGCTTTCCTACATATTTTCCCCAGTTCATCATTGTGACTGACTCTTCACATGTGCTGACATTTACATTTTCTGTCTACCTGAAACCCTATTGCTAAAGAACTTTTTGTCCAAATCCTATACTCACTCTTTTTTTCTAATCCTACCAACTATCTTCCTAATCCTACCAAGTATCCTTTTTTGACTGGATGTTCTCTTCGACACTCAATTATCCAAGGTACAAGGTCCTATGCCATTATGTATAGATTTATCTGAGACACATGTGCACAACATAATTCCGAGTGAAGTATCCCTATCAAGGATCCAATGCCCTTTTGGGCTTCAAATCTTACCTAGATTTGTGTTTACATACATATATTTCACCTCTATATATACTTATAAATATTGCAGGTTCCCAATACCATTATTCATGCAGCAGAATGATTCCTAACCCAAATCAAACATGTTATTAACCCTAACCATACTTTGTTTCCTCAATCTAACTTTACAGAAAAGCAAGGACAGAGTTGGTCTTATATAGAAATGTAAGAGATCTTCCACCTGCTGAGAACCTCAAAGGTCCATGCAGAAGTGAACCCTGGGGAAGATATAGAAAGCTATGAAGGACCTGAGAGAGCGAAAGTCATCTTTCATGACAAAAAAAAAAAAAAAAAAAAAAAAAAAAAAAAAAAAAACAGGTCAGGATGAAGGGGTGTGTCTGAAGCAGTCTATCTCTTCTTAATGTAGAGAAGATGGACCAAACCAGGCCTGTGTGGAGAGCTGTTCACGGGTGCCTATGTTTGATATACCATTCTTACTTGTGAAAGTGTCACAGGAAGTAGGGGCAGCCTCCATCTATTGGGACACTTGGAAGCAACTGTTAGGACAAAGAGGTTGCCAAGGCAGTGACCTCATTCAGTTCCTGAAGGAAGTGACCTATATCATTTTCTTGGTGATGGAACTCTCTGAACTTGGGATCCAGGATGCCAGGCACCCAGAGGCATTCCCAGTCACAGTCCCAGTGGCCACACATGTTTGGATTTACCAAGGACAGAATCGGTCTTTCTTGGTAACTACTGATGTGAGGATGGCCAAATTCCAGGAGAGCTCTGAAGAGGGGTCTTTCCTGAGAAAGCAGGTAGTGTCTCACTACTGAACTGAAACCCACAGTGCCTCCAACTTCATCCATGAAAAATGGCTAGATAAATACAATAAAATTTTTTAAATTCCCTTAACCAGGTGGCACTGGAGAACCTTTGGATGTCTTTTTCCTGGTCATGAGTGTACAAGAGAATGCCAAGATTGACGGTATTTCATGAAAATGGTGTAGAACAAAGATGCCAGTAAGTTGGACCCTGCTGAGTAGTGGGCCTTTTGCAGTGGTGGGCAGGTGTGTGATAATACAGCTGTGGTGTGGCCAGGAGGATTTTCCATTGCCTTCAAAATGGCTTGTGACTGATATGGTGCAGCCAGCAGACCCTTCTTGTTATATGGAGAGGTTTCCGGGCAAAGTTCAGAGTCAGATTTCTATGGACAAAGGGGCAAGCTTTGTGAGATAGAAGCCTGGTTGTTGCATTCTCCTGCAGACCCTGACCCACCACAAGTGACAGAACTCCCTCTTATACTGGGTCCCAGTTGAACTCATTGTATTTCATGAAGCAAATACCAAACTCCCAGTGCAGCAGCAAGAAACACCACGAAAAGTGGAGGATTACCAAATGGCTTCACAGTTCACACGGGGAGACACTTAGCAACAAGTGGCCACAGTTTACCTACAAATAGAATATTCAGCACTGCTGCCTCATGTTCATTAGAATACAAGAAACCATGTCCTCCAGGTCACGTAGATGCAGACCCAGCTTTTATGGTGTCACTAGAAAGGAAGCTAAATCTCCTTGCAACAACATATATTTCAAGTGCCCAAACTCAGAGGAAGTTTCTCAAGAAGTCTTTAGGCCGGCAGAGCTCCATGTTTTTGGAGTGTTTACCTGTTAGACCAGGACGCTAGAAAAGACCACTGACTCAAATTAAAATCAAATAAAATTAAGCTTATTATTTCCACCGGCCATGCTGCCTCTCCCTCCCAAAACGAAGGGAACAAGACAGCAACCCCAGCTTTCCTACAGCCCAGCTTTATAGCCCAGAAAGTTACACAAAAGGGGGGTTACAGATAACAGAACTCTGATAAACATCACACTAAAGGTAGTTTACAATTTTTTTGCTGTCCCTACATGAGAATTCATGAGGACCATTAGAGCCTCAGAGAGGGTTGTTGTCTTGCCAGAGAAGGCAAATATTTATGATGTGTCACTAAAGTTTCAGAGAGGGCTGCTATCTGGTCAGAGAGCCAGGCATGTGTGAGTTCAAGGCGCGGGCAGGCATTCCACGCAGGTTCAGAATTTGAAGTAATTAATGGTAAAGCCAAAATTATCTTTTCATGGCTTTGTGGCATGATGGCTCCCAATTTTAATAAAAGATCAGGTTGGGTCTACAATTCCCCCCTTTTCTCTGTGTCCCTTTCAAATCTTTGATAGATTATGGGAAGAGCACTGAGGAAATTTTAATCCCTCAGGTAAGAGTCTCCAAATTTTTAGAACTCACCCAAAACCGATCTCGCTGATTTTACCCTTCTTAATTACTTATATTGATAGTCTATTTATCTTTCTCTCCATTGTTGTAAGAAGAGTGGCATCACTAATTTTTTCTTCTCCTGTCCTGAGACAGGGTGACATGAGTGGGCTCGGCGTGAGGGACATGAGTTGCCTATTAGAAGTCAGTTGAGAGACATGAGTTGCCTTTTAGAAGTCAGTTCGGTTTGAAGTCAGGTTGGGGAAGAACAGGTTGTAAAGTCATCTGTGAATGGGTTCTTCTATGAGTGAAACAAAAACCATGAGTACTGGATAAATGTTGCAGCAGCTAGAACATGTCACTGTATAGAAATTCCCTCACCAGTCTTTAATATCCCCAGTTATCAGGACTGTCAACTTAATATTTAACTTTAAGTGTTACAGTTGGCCCTCCCTATAAGACACAGTTTAATAATTTAATGTCATCTAATCTTGTAAAATCCTTTTACTAGTATGACCTCTGCGTCTAATAGAGAAACCTTTAATTCTGTTACTCAGGGCTGGATAATCGTACTAGCAAACACCATGCCTACCTTTGTAGGTTAGGAATATCTGTAGGTCTGTATTAGGCATTCCTGTGTGAGAATCCTTCTTTGTAGCCTCCAGTATTACTTGTTTTGGGAGGATAAGATAAAGTGCATACCTTAAAATTTTATTATTATTATTATTATTATTATTATTATTATTATTATTATTATTATTTAATATGCCCAGGAGTGGCTGTATTTTGGTCTTAACTGTCTTTGCTAAGTGTTTAAGATGAAGCAGTCAAACTGACTTTTGTTTCTATCTATTGTTAACAGTCAGCTGAGCTTTTGTGGGAATCAATTCTGGGGAAACTTGAGAGGAGATTCTCAGTTCTGCTAGTGCCATTTGCGCTAGGTGGGTCCAGGTCTTGCTTGACCATTTGGCTTCCCTCAGAAGAATCAGGGATGTCTCCTTTCTCTGATGACTCTCCTCTTTGTAACAAATGCACTGATTGGCTTTCTGTTCTCCAGTGGTCTCATTAATCTCCCTGATCAGGAGGTTATGTGGCTCAGGGTTGCAAAGCTCTTTAGAGAAGTCCCCTGTTCCCTGGATTCAGACTGACTCAGAGGGCAAGAGCCAAATATTGGTTTTCTTGGCCCTTTTCATTTAACATTAATTTTAAATCCTAATCTTAAACATCCAGCAAATAAATTTTAACAGCCTTATATTAAGAGTACTGGGATTTAATGTCTATAACTTTATAATTACCTTTTTATTAATTGGGATCTGTATTATTCTGCCTGTATTGTAGTTGATGACTTATTATCTTGAATAAACCCATGTTGTGTTCTTAAAGCAACGCATTTGTAAAACACTAACAGGGAATCTTTAGATCACTTATAAGAAAATTTCAAACTAAAATTAACAAAAGTAAAAATACTTAGTTCGTGTAATATCTTCCCTGAATTTTTTGGCTGAGTTATACATTATATCCCCTGTTTGAGATCCTAGGAATATTGACAATAAAAAAAAACTTTTTAACATAACTTTAAAGAAATATTATCTGACCTACATGTTTCATAGTCATTCTCACATGTAGTAAGATGGGACACACAGCCTTATCTCAGGTAAGGCAGGGCTCTTTATAAATCTTAAGTATTTTAATTCTAAAGCTGATCTTTATTTTTAAATATCTTTTGACAAAGTTTACATAACTTGTTTGAGGTCACATGAACATTAGCTAACACCATATGATATCACATTTAAAACATGAATTAAAGAAATGCTGAAAGTTTTTAACCTTTACAAAGATTAGGCTCTAATTAACTTAAAAATACATTTAAATTGTTCCCCAATGTAAAAAGTAACATAAAAATTTACATATCTTAATGATCACAGGTAAATAAATCCACAATATATTTTTTACCACACAACTTCAGAGCACCAGCTTGATATAATGCTCTTTTAAGGTTTCTACCTTACAGACTTGCATACCTGTAAGATATGAAAACATTAATAGCATAACAATTACATTTATGTTTCTACATTAATCAAGTTTGGCTTTTAAAGAAATGGCAGTACAGTGCTCTAAAATAACAGTTCTTATTTAATCAGTTGTTTAGTTTTTATGGTTGCTTGCTCTAGAAAACATAAATCTTAATAAACTCAATGTTATGGGTAAACTTATGTTTTAAGAAATTTTTGCCTCATTAACACATGACTGATTTTTACAATCTTACACAGAGTTTACTAAAAAAAACACAGATCTTAGTAAATCAATCAGATATCTAACTAAAGTACTCATGAATGAGTAATCCCATATCAAATTTACTTTACTTATTTATCAAAAAGTTAGAGAAACGTATTGAACAGTGTAAACCATTTTTATGTTGAAGGAAAGGTACTAGAGCCAAGGCATATTAGACATTTTGTAGATGTTAATATTTTGTTAGATGTTTGAACACCTAGAAAACTTTGTAAGCTTAAATTTAAAGACATTTGTTTTTATCTCTTTATCCAATTTAAATTGAAACATTTAAATCACGTGAATTAAAGATCTTTGGATCCACTTTTTAAAATTTGTTTTTATGAGCGCTTTTTTTTTATGAGCGCTCCTTATATATGTTAATTTATGTATCATATATATGATATACGGACATATGTATATATAGACATACAACACATAACAAAATTGTGCACACATAATAATAGTAAAGGCCTCGTAGCATTTCCCAGGTGAAATCTTTATTGCAATGTTTCAAGAAGTCCACAGTTGGTCAAAGATAGAACTGATCAGAAAAACATTAACCTAGGTCTGTATGCTCAAAATCATGAGGTCAAAAAACATAAAGTATCTCAGAAAAAAATAAGAGTCCTAGAAAAAATGACTTGCCAGTAATTAGAAAATACCATACAATTTACCTTTTTTTCCCTCAGATCTCAAATCAGTCTCCTACAAAGCTTGCAGGCTTCTTTCATTTGCATTTCAACATAAGTCATGGCTGAGGTCTGGAAGGAGCAGGAAAAAAACTGCTATTCTGAACAGACATCTCAGGACTAAGGCATTTTAACCATAATTTTCAGGTTCGGATGTTGAAAATTATGACACAAGTTTAAGATACAATTCACAAAATTTTATATCTTTACATCTTGTTTGGTCAACAGACACCATACTATGATTTACTATCCATGTCCAAATTAATGCACTGGTACACACAGTGATATTTTCCCAGGCTACCCAATTCAAAATTGGTGAAAAAAAAAGACTGTATGATTGGGAAGTTTCTTGCCAACTTGGAAGTAGAGTTCTTCAGTTATCCATTGTAAGTATTTAAGTTCTCTGGCATGAATTATCTGAAATCATAAACTAAACAATTACCTAAACCCGACTTTTAACTGCAAGATTGTGCAATGCTTCAAAAACCCATTCAGATACCAGATTGTTAAAATAAAACATCATCATTTCGACACACATTCAGCTAAGATCATTCCCAAAAAACAATTTATAATATCAACACATTATTGCACATGCCTTAAAGGGCCAGAAACAAAGACACAATACAGACCAAAAGGAGGTCCAGACTATGGCTGTCAGAGAGAACCCTTTAAACCAGAGCAGATAAGAGAAAAATCTCGTACACCAGTGGGACCATAGCTGTCCCCACAAGGGGACCAGATGTTTTCACAGAGGGGCAACCTGAAATGTAAAATAAAGTGTCTCCATGGTGATTTTTCTGCATTTAGTGTCCCCTTTTTCTTTTTCTCTTTTTTTAACAAGACAGAGGTGGCATAATCCTTACAGTGCAGGGAAGGAAGGAGGTAATTCCCTGAATCAACAGGGCTTTGGCAGCTGCTGGGAGTCCCTCAGTTTCTCCTTTTACATACAGGATTAGCTCCTCTGATTCAGTTCCACACCAAGCATGCTCTATCTCCTAACATTTCAGTAGATAGGTCTCACAAAGTTCCGGGGCGGAGGGGGGGTACAAGATTTGTAACTTAAAGTTTGGTTCCTGAGCTTGAAGCCAATTAATACCAATTTAATAATGAGGACTGGGTTTTGAAAAAGAAAAAAAGAAGGTTTATTGCTTGGCTAACAAAGGAGAAACACAGGGGACTCTGCCAAAGTTGTGACTCTCTTTATCTGGAGGGACAAGGGGTTTTAAAGGAGTTTCACTTGTTAACCTGGGAGATACTCTGTTCTTAGGTCCCCAGCAGGCATTTCCCTCTGCAATGGGTGTGCTCCAGGCAGCCAGCTAGGGGCTTCTATCATCCTGCTTCGCAAAGGGGGATAAAGTTCATTGCAGTTCCTTAAAACACAGTCCAAAGGGGTGTCAGGCTTACTCTCTTTATTTCTGATTTTCATGTCCAATATACTTAAGTTTTTACCACCAAAATCACACAACAAAACGAACAAAAACAAACAAACAAAAAAACAAAAAATAGAACACAGAACACAAATAAACAGAAACCCGGTGGCTAAACACAGAAACAGGGGAACAGTGCAACATCTTGCTAAAGCTCCAGGGTAGGAGCGCGTGCGTGCTCATCGGCACCTCTCTACAGTTCCAGAGGAATTCCCTACAGAACAGAACAGAGGACAGAATGATTCTCGTTACTGTTCTGCACAGAAGTATATGTGAGCCTCCCTGTGCCACATCTCTGTCATCAGAAGAGATCTCCCTTAACTGGATATCAGATGTTATAAAGGAGCCACTTACCTATGGAGGCCTCCTCCATCAGGTGCTTGCTAATAGTTTTAGTGCAGAGGTTCACTGTAGTGCTCCCTGGACTAAAGGCTCTTTTCCAAATATAAAGAAGATGGACCAAATCAGGCCTTCGTGGAGAGCGGTTCCTTGGTGCCTATGGTTGATATACCATTCTAATTTGTGAAAGTGCCACAGAAAATAGGGTAAGCCTCCTTCTCATGGTACGCTTGAAAGCAACTGTTTGGATAAAGTGGTTGCCAAGGCAGAGACCTAATTCAGTTCCTGAAGGATGAGACCTCACCTCAATCCCTTGGTAATGGAACTCTCTGAACTTGGGATCCAGGAAGCCAGGCACACAGAGTCAGTCTCAGTCCCAGTCCCAGTGTCTCACTTGCTTCAATTTAGCAAGGAAAGAGTCAGTCTTTCTTGGTACCTACTGATGTGAGGATGGCCAAATGCCAGGAGTTCTCTGAAGAGGGGCCTTTCCTGAAAAAGCAGGTTGTGGCTCACAGCTGGCTCCTGAACACTTCACAAAGTTGGACAAGGAGACCAGATCTGAGACAGGACACGCCATATTGGGGGAACATAGTATGGCCCAGCAGTCAGAGGATACTCTGGAGAGTGAGAGACCTACTTGGGGAAGGAGGTGCCTTTGTGGGTGTAGATGTGTGTTTGTGGTTTTGTCTCATGTTCTGAGAATAGGCAGGAAAGACGGTTTGTTTGGTTTGGAGTGAACTGTTTCTAGTAAGTTGTTTCACAAGGCGAGTGTTTCTATGTCTGTGTATCCCACAGTGTCCGTGCTTGTAGACATTAGAAAAGAGAATGCATCAATGGATGTTTCCTGTCAAGTAGAAAGCTTCCCAGCATTCATCCTGCCCAATTTATGAATGCACTAGGGCTTGCCTTATCGATGGGCAACACCTGCTATTTTCCTAAGTTCCTGTTTTCTTCCTGAAATCTAGCCACTCTCCAGAATAGGTTCATGCATTTGCATCCAGGATATGTACCACCTCCAACCACTGTGACATGGACATGTACTGGATAGCTGAAGAGAATGGCAAGCATCTCAGAAAAGTCAGATATCAGTGTGACCCGGAAAGTCTCAGTAGAGAAACCCTGCAAAGGGCCTTTTGATTACCTATTGTTCTGTTGCCCTGAATGTCAGGAAGTTCTTTGCGTCAGGCCACGCTTTTGTGAAGCCTGAAGAAAACAGTTTTCAAATGGAAATGAATGGGCATCACCTGTGGCTCTTTGCTTAAGTGCGTTGTAAAGGGATGTGTCTGAATCAGCCTCTTGGCCCTGTGTGAGCCTGTGGCTTAGATTATCAGCACCTGATGGGTCTAAAGAAAGATCCCATGTGTGGATCCATAATCAAAATGGCCAAAAAATCAGTCATTGTTGATGAAGTCTCTCCATCAAGTGAGAAAAGCGATCCATTGGGTCAATTGAGTTCTTCAAAGCACTGCAGATGCTAGCCCATAGGTTCTTGGGTTTTCTTATGAATCCAATACAAATAAAGACTCTAAACCCCACAGACAGTAGGCCTCAAATTGAAGAACAGAGCTGTATTAATGGCAGGCATATTTGATCACTCCTGGTTCACAGGAAGGGTGTCCAGGCCACTCTGACTTTTGGCAAATGAGGGGAAAGGGAGATTATTTGGGACACTGTCTTGTGCTGCGCCTCTCATGGAATTCTCCTGCCAGAAGTTATGATGAGTGTCTATTTGGAAGAAGATGAGTGCCATTTGGGAGTGTTTTGGTTTTAATTGTGGGCATTTGTGTGGCGGTTGGTAGAGATAATTGGGTCCACCTTGTCTTGAATTTTGGTGTGATTCCCCTTAGAGACTGTGTTTTGGAACTGACCTCTGAGAAGGTACAAGGTCCTGTGTCATTGTATATCCATAATTCTAGGACATCTCTACGGAATGTATTTCAAAGCTAAGTATACCAATCAAGGACCAAATGAACTTCTGGGCTTCAAATCTTACCTAGATTTCTGTTTTCATACTTATATTGAAAGGTTAATAAAATAGGTACTTGTCACGTCCTGTTTTTCTGTATGCTTAATGAAACACTGTTGAAATCTTGAGAACTGTTTGCTCTTCTTGTTCCCAGAATGTGCTGCCCCCAACTGCCAAACTGCAGAATGTACTCCATCAACCATTTGCACGCAAACCGCCCACTCGCCCTTAACCATCAATAAACTTCCCTCCCTGCCCTCTCCAAGGAAAATATATAAGTACTTCTTAAGCTGTTCTCAGGGCTCTCTGCTCTATTCAACTGATCTCTGAGCCCTTGCATGCCGGACTCCCAATAAACCCTTTGAGGTTGCATTAGACAGTCTCTTGGTGGTCTCTTCCACCGACGCTCACCCGACCTTTACTTCTGGTGGCCCCAGCGAGATCCGGCAGCTGCAGATGAAAGACCCCCAATGGGCTCCTCTGGGGGTAAATAAGGCCCCTCTTTCTGGTTTCAGGATTCAGGTTAGGGTTTGACAAAATGGCTATTGGTAAAGAGCGTGAGCTCTCTCCCACGGTGGCTGACATACATGTCACAGAGCCACAGGCCATGTTCCTGTGGGATGGACTCGGGAAATCGAGGAACCATAGTCTCCTCGACTCAGTGATATTTTCTTTCAGATTTGGAATTGGCAGCCCATCAGGATTTGCCCGCTACTCAGTCCTGGTCTCAGTATTGGACGTCCATTGTCTGTCTTTATTGTCTTGTCTTGTCTGTGTCGTGTGTCTTTGTTTTCACTGTCTGTGTATGTTTCATTATGGGACAGAGCACTTCAATGCCTCTGTCCCTGACCCTTAATCACTGGACCAAAGTCTGCTTAAGGGCTCAGATTCTTTCTTTTTCATTAAAACACCAGACCTGGCAGATTCTGTGTCTCAGAATAACCCACCTTTGTAGTTGGATGGCCCCTAGAAAGATGTTTCTACTTCGCACTAATTTGAAAAGTCTGAGATATTGTCTTTCAGCCGGGGCCACATAGACATCCAGATCAATAGCCATATATCTTAACTTGTCAGGACCTCTGCAAATCTCCTCTTCCATGGGTGAAGCCTTTCCTTGTCCCTGCACCCACTCCTACTTCTTCCCCTACGATTCTATCTCTCAAACTCTCTGCTCCTCAACCTCCACCCTCTGTTCTCCCTGAGTCTCAAGACTCTACTCGTCCTTATCCTCTGCCCTTGTCCCCCAACCCCCAAAACCCTGTAAGTAATTCCCCTGCTGCTTACTCAGCCTCTCCACCATTCGAGGAAGCCAGGATGGCCCAGCACCCTCCAGATGACTGTCCAATGGCACACACAGCCCCTCCTTTCCTAGAGGAAGCTGGCCCGGCTAAAAAAACTCAGAGAAGTCGCCAGCGTTTTCACACCTGCCTACTTGGGATGACTGCCAACAACTCCTAGGGACTCTCTTCACGACAGAGGAATGAGAGGAAAAACCTTCTGGAAGCTAGAAAAAAATATCCTCGGACTTGATGGGCGAACAACACAACTTCCCAACATAATCAAAGCCGGCTTCCCCTTAAACCAACCCAACTGAGACCCCAACACCTTTGAAGATAGGGAGCATATGTCCAATTATTGCCAGGCTCAAATAGCGGGTATCCAAGGGGCCGCTAGGTGACCAACTAATTTGGCCATGGTAAGAGAAATTATTAAAAGGCCTGATGAATCTACCTCTATGTTTCTAGAGAGAATTATGGAGGCATATAAGAGATATACTCCTTTCGATCCTCAGGCAGCAGATCAAAAGGCATCTGTCATGATGGCCTTAATTGGGGAAGCTGCCATGGATATTAAAAAAAAAAAAGTTAAAAGAGAGATTTAGTCAGAGAAGCCAAAAAAAATACTATAAAAGAGAAACAGGGAAAAAGAAAGGGAGCAAAGGGATGATGAGAGAAGCAAAAGAAAGACTAAGGCATTGACTTAGATCCTGGTCACAACAAGAAAGAGGCCAGAAATTAAGACATAAGGTGACAGGAAGGGATACCTGGGCCCGTGCCAGAGGCCACCCCTGGCCTCAGATCAATGTGCCTACCGTAAAAAAAAGGACACTGGGCCAAAGAGTGCCCTATAAAGAGACAGACACGCCAGCCAGCCATTCTGACTCTGGAGGATGACTAAGAAAGTTGGGGCTCAGATTCCTTCTGCTAGCTCAGGGTAACTTTTGAAGAGTAGGGGACCCCAGTAAACTTTGAAATGAATACAGGAGCAGTATACTCAGCCCTTAGGGCCCCATTGGGCCGTCTATCAAATAAAAGGTCTGTAGTTCAAAGGGCTAATGGCAGTAAATATCGGGCTTAGACTACTAAGAGGACCATGGACCTGGGGAAAGGAAAAATCCATCACTCCTTCCTAGTAATCCCAGAATGCCCGCACCCATTGATGGGCAGAGATCTGCTCACCAAGCTCTGGCCCAAAATAACTTTTAACCCTGAAAGCCCCCAAAATAAATTTCTAAATCCTTCAGTAAAAACTCCTATAGTCACGGCTGTAACTATATTAGTAGAAGATAAACATCCACTCTTCACACCCCCCAAGACTGATCAAACAGGCAAGCTACCGCAGAAATGGATAACAGATTACCCAGATGCCTGGGCAAAAACTGCTGTGTTTGGCCTGGCCGTGAAACAACCTCCAATAACAGTGGAGTTAAAAACCTCAGCCTCCCCAATCAATGTCAAATAATATCTTCTAAGCATAAAAAGCTAAAGATGGGATAAGGCCCTATATTCAGAAATATCTGGCCTTAGGGGTCCTAAGGCCCTGTCAATTGGCCTGGAACACTCCCCTGTTATTAGAAGAAAAAGCCAGGAACCGGGGACTATCAACCTGTTAAAGACCAAAGAGAGATCAACAACAGAGTGCAGGACATTCACCCCACAGTACCTAATCTGTTCAAACTGCTTAGCACTCTGAACCCTGAGCAGAAATGGTATACTGTTCTGGACTTAAAACAAGCTTTCTTTTGCTTGCCTCTGCAGAAAGATAGTCAGTTGCTGTTTGCTTTTGGGTGGGTAGACCCAGAAACCGGAAAGTATAGTCAACTAACTTGGACTAGACTCCCAGAGGGGTTCAAAAACTCGCCCACTCTCTTTGATGAAGCCCTCCACAGAGATCTCAACAATTTCAGAACTACACACCCCGAAGTCACCCAGCTTGAATACGTGGATCACCTGCTACTGGCATCCAACACCAAGGAAAACTGAACTGGGACCCAAGCACTATTATCGGAGCTTGCTCAACTCGGGTATAGAGCTTCTGCCAAAATTGCCCAATTTTCCAGCAAGAAGTAACCTTCCATGACTATTTCCTCAGGGGCGGTAAACGATGGCTCACTGAGCCCAGAAAACAAACCGTTGAGCAGATACCAACCCCATCTTACAGCAGACAACTAAGAGAGTTTCTTGGGATTGCTGGGTATTGCAGGTTATGGATAAATGGGTTCGCGTCCTTATCTGCTCCTTTATACCCGCTGTTAAAGGGAGATGCCCAATTCCAATGGACCCCTGAGTAACAGGAAGTTTTGGATAACATCTAAGGACACTGACACTGAATGCCTCAACTTTACTGAGCTCAGCCTGCAATTACAGAAAGCCCTACACTAAGTTAAAAATGTACGTCAACTCACTCACCTTGGTTCAAAGAAACTGCAGGCACTCCTGTAGGATTAAGAACAGAGTTTTCCACTAACCAACACACAGCGAAAGAAAAAAACTGAACCGGTAACAAAAGCCTGTTGGGTCAGTCAATTGTTTAATGCTTACCCTTCCAAGTTTCTTAGAGGAAAGCACCTATGAGGAACCAGACCAGGACAATTCTGGGAAGTGGACATTACTGAAATTAAGCCAGCAAGGTATGGACTTAAATATCTCCTAGTCTTTGTAGATACATTTTCAGGATGGATTGAAGCCTTACACACACACACACACACACACACACAGGAAAAAAAAAAAAAACGGCCCAAATGGTTCTCAAGAAGATCCTGGAAGATATTTTTCCAAGATATGGTCTGTTTAAGGTAATAGGGTCTGATAATGGACTTGTGTTTATGGCCCAGGTAAGTCACGTGTGGATTAATTGTAAGTTACATTATGCTTATATACCCCAGAGCTCAGGAGAGGTAGAAAAAATAAATAGAACCATTAAAGAGACCTTAACAAAATTAAGCTTAGAGACTGGCATAAAAGATTGGACTATGCTCCTGCCTTATGCACTGTTTCATGTGAGAAATACTCCCTCAGTTTCTTTGTGTAACCTCACCCCCTATGAAATTCTCTATGATGCCCATCATCCAGTAAGGGACCTAATCCCCAACTCTAAGGCCTAACAATCCCTTCCACACCCCTTGCTTGACAGACTTAAAGCCATTGAAAGAACTCAGTGATAACTGTGGAAACAGCTGGCCACTGCCTACCAACCTGGGGACGAGGGGATTCCACATCAATATCAAGTAAGAGACTTCGTCTACATAAGACAACATCAGGTGTCATTACTAGAACCCCGCTGGAAAGGAACATACCAGGTGCTACTTATAACACCTACAGCGGTAAAAGTAGACAGAATCACTTTTTGGATCCATGCCTCTCATCTAAAGCCTTCGCTGTGTCCAGACTCTGGTTGGAAACTGGAAAAGACTGGTAACCATTTCAAATTTCGTATTCGCTATGTGGACAAGACTGTAGACTCTCAACTTGGCCACCAGTACTCCTAACCCTCATCAGCCTGTTCAGCAGTGAAGGCTGATCTCAAATCCTACTAGACAAGAAGTATGGTATATCTCGCATACAGCCCCCTTAGGGACCTGGTGGCTATCTCTCCACCCAGACATTTTTCAGCTTGGTATACGTCTTTCCTATTGAGATAACCCTGATGAAGAGGATCCCACTAAAGTTTCATTAAATCCCTTCCGTTCCATAGATAATTGAAACAAACATTATGGATGCACAGAAACGCGAGCCAGATTCAGGTTGGCTAGCCTAGATTACGATGTATGCCCGGCGGACTATCAAAGCCACGAACAGCCATGGCTGTGTGGGGGAAAAGCCAACTTCTTGTGTAACTCATGGGTATGTGAGCATACCGGGGCTGCCTGGTGGAACCCAAACTCCTCATCACATTCAGTACACAGCATTGGCCATATTACCAATTAGACAACCAAAAGCTATGGCCCCCAGAGGGTTCTCTAGATCCTCAAATTCTGCGTGACATTTTTAACTTCGGCAAGTGCTCAAAAGGGGAAAATTCCCCTATGCGGAATCCTTTTCCCTCCTTCACTCACATCCTGTACTATGCTTCTCCAATAGTTCCTCACCCTCAGTCTTCTGCTCTAGAGTCTCTGCTGTCACTCCCACCTCAGCAACGTGATTTCTCACCTCCAATTACTAGATCAAAAACCCAAACCTCTGCCAGTTCTCAGACCATTGCCCCCTTGCTGAGGTAGCAGGTACCGAGGTACCCCTCCACTCACTCACTCCTCTCTTTTTCTGTCTGTGCCTGCACTAGGTCCCACCAAGTCCTCTAAGAAGCTAAACCAAAGCTCAAACCAGCTGAGAAGAGCCCTCAGACCCCTATCCAAGTTGTAATAAAAATGGCCTTTAAAGTTGCTTTGTCATCACTGAAAACAGGTTTCTAAAAATTTAAAGTCCCTCAGGGGTTTTTGGAATACTCACTCCCATCTTCACCTCTGCTCTACCTGTTCTACTGCTCAAGTTTTGTTCTAGGAAAATCCCAAACCCCTTTTCCATTATTCTTTTACATCTCATCTTCCTCATTCTCAGATCCACGGAGCTGCTCTCAGCCTCGCCTTCCCAGTCTTCCCCCTCTGTACCAGGTCCATAGATATGTCTTAAACAACCTTCTCCAGAAGTCTTCACCGAGGCTTACATTAGGTCTTTCAGCCAAAGAGTCCCTCTGAAAGAGTTCAATGTAGATAAACTTCCACTTTTCGTGTTGCCCTGTTCTACTTGGCCACTGGCTGGAAAAATCACCACCCCTAAGCTTGACACCGCCTTACTAGGTTTTCACAAAATATGTGAACAAAGCCTCTGGCCTTGAGCTGGGGCTTCACAGAGATGACTACATTTCAAAGATAAAAAAGTTACCAACTGGGCTTCATGGTGACAGCTGGCAGGGAGAAAAAAAAGAGACAAAAAAGCTCTCCCTTTCCAAGGTGTCCTTGAAATGTTAACTTGCCCAGAACAGAGGAACAAAAACAGAAACAAAAACTGATTTTTGTGAATTTCTACAGACTGTGAACTTCTGATCCACTTCCCTTACATGTTGGGTACAAATTCTAAAACTACCAAAACTTGGGGTTCAGGGGATTAATTGATTAAACAGAAGCAATGCCCTCTAAATCCGGATGCAACCAAATAAGGCTGTTTTCCTGTGTTTGGTGCTATCTTAGGTCCCTTTCCTTGTCCATCCCTACAACAGTATAATTCTATACACTTTAACATTATTTATGTTTTCATAAAATGGTCAATATATGTGATTAATTATGTAATGATGCAGATGTTTTCCAGAGTTCTCTATCATGACGTAGGTTCATTTAAAGATCAAATAGGGGGGCATACAACCCGGTTCCAGCGGGAACCTGTATCCCTCACTTTAGCCATCCTATTAGAAATAATTGTTGCTTAAGGGGTGGGCTAGTCCATGAGACACAACAAAGACACAATTAGAAGCAGAAATAGGCCAAACCTTAAAGACATTAAAAACCGACATCACAGCTTTACAGGAATTTTAACCTCTCTCTTTCTGAAGTTGTTTTACAAAGCAGGCGAGTGTTGGACCTCCTCTTCATGAGAGAAAGGTGCCTTTTTTCTTGCATTGAGGGAAGAATGTTGTTTTTGTGCCGACAATACTGGAGTTGTAAAAGAATCTATGAATAAATTAAGAAAACGACTTGAAGAGCGTCAAAGAGAGACAGAGGCCCCAAAAGGGAGGTTTGAGTCTTGGTTCACATAGTGACCTGATTAACTGCGCTTTTATCTGCCATGGCCGGTCCATTAAAATTCCTCATATTATTGCTAACTGTAGGACCCTGTTTGCTCAACCGTGTAGTTTTCTTTCTAAACCAAATCGAACCTGTAATTAATCCTAACCATACACTGTTCTCTCAATCTAATTTTACAGAAGAGCAGGGACAGAATTGGTATTAAAATACAGGAAAATAGAGGATCTTCCACCTGCTGAAAACCTCAAAGGTCCACGTAGAAATGATCCCTGGAGAAGATGTAGGCAAGTATGAAGGACCTGAGAGAGCAAAAGTCTTCCATGGCAAACAACCTGCTCAGGATGAAGTGATGTGTCTGAATCAGCCACTCTCTTCTTAATGTAGAGAAGATGGACCAAAGCAGGCATGTGTTGAGAGCTGCTCCTGCATGCCTATGGTTGACATACCTCTCTGACCTGTGAAAGTGTCACAGGAAGTAGGAGCAGCCTCCCTCTCATGGGAACCTTGGAAGCAACTGTTAGGACAAAGTTGTTGCCAAGGCAGTGACCTCATTCAGTTCCAAAATTAAGTGACTTCACCTAACATCCTTGGTGATGGAACTCTCTGAACTTGGAATCCAGGAAGCCAGGCACCCAGAGCCAGTCCCAGTCCCAGTCCCAGTGGTCAAACTTATTTTGATTTACCAAAGACAGACTCAGTCTTTCTTGGGACCTACTGATGTAAGGATGGCCAAATGCAAGGAAAGCTATGAAGAGGGGCCTTTCCTGAGAAAGCACGCAGTGGCTCACCGCTGGCTCCTGACAACTTCACAGAGTTGGCCAAAAGACCAGATTTGAGACAGAACAGGCTATTTCCAGGGAACATAATAAGGCCCACCAGACAGAGGACAATCCAGATAGTCACAGACCTACTTGGGGGAAGGAGGTGCCTTTGTGGTGTGGGTGTGGGTTTGTGGTTTTGTCTCATGTTCTGAGAATAGGTATGAAAGGTGGTTTGTTTGGTTTGGAGTGAACTGTTTCTAGTAAGTCGTTTGACAAGGCGAGAATTTCTATGTCTGTGTATCCCACTGTGTCCGTGGTTGTAGACATTAGAAAACAGAATGCATCAATTAATATGTCCTGTCTAGTAGAAAGCTTCACAGCATTCATCCTGCCCTATTTATGAATGGACTGCAGCTTGCCTTGTTGATGTGCAACACCTGCTATCTTCCTTAGTTTCTGTTTTATTCCTGAATTCTGGCCACTCTCCAGAATAGGTTCATGGTTTTCTGTTTAAGATATGTACAACCTCGAAGCTCTGTGACATGACCATGTCCTGTATAGCTGAAGGAATGGTGAGCATCTCAGAAAACTCAGATATCAGTGTTACCAGGAAAGTCTTAGTGGAGAAACCCTGCTTGGGGCCTTTTGTTTACCTACTCTTCTGTTGCCCTGAATGTCAGGAAGGTCTT